>NW_027397113.1:6030725-6033240 GCF_003265705.2 Callorhinus ursinus | reverse complement strand
TGTGTGTGTGTGTGTGTGTGTGTGTGTGTGTGTGTGTGTGAAAAGACCTGGTAGCGCCCTGGGGCCCCCACCACTTTGCTGTGGGACCTCCCCTTGACCGGGCCTTCCTGTCAGGCGCGGGGAATGCTCTGTCCACGGACTGGCTATAGGGCCTGAGCCCGGGGCGGCACGATGCTGGGGCCTCTGGGGTGTCTGTCAGCAGGTCTGGGCTTTAGAGACAACTGGGAAGAGACGCTGTTTCTTGCAGTATTCACGTGGCCACGCGTGCTTGCTCTCCTAGGCAGAGATGAAGCAGTCTCAAATGGGACCACGGGACGAATGTGCCTTGTTGGTAGAAGTCCTTCAGTGGGCCCACTGATTTAACCCTTTCACCGTCGGTCCGACAATCCCCCCTCAGTCCGAGGATCAGCTGGTTTCCTTCGAGAAAATGGCAAGATGGCCCTTTGTAACAGCTGGGACCCTGGTGGAGAACTGGTCTGGAAGCGGGAGGTGGGGACTCCGGGAGCCAGGCCAGGAGGGTGGAGTCCTGCCCGTGGGGGCTGCTGAGTCTGCCCTCAGCTCTGCTCAGCCTGAAGCGACGACCAAATCAAACCTTCACCAGTCGAATCTGCTCATAGCTTTTGGTCCAGGCAGGATGGCACCAGGTCTAGTGGAAGTCCAACTGGGTCCAAAGAGGGGCCGCAAGCCCGAATTTCCAGCCTCTTGTACCCTGCGCTGGGTGCGAGGGCAGAAAGATGGCCACTGTCCTTTCCGTGTCCGACTGGAGGATTTCTGCCCAGGACATAGTAGTGCCCTTAGGGACATGGGGCTTTGAAAAAAATCGTTCCATAGGATATTGACCAATTTTTGTCTAATTTAGCAATCTTATTTTAGGATTCCTTCTGTTTTCTCCTATGTTGATTTCTTGCATCCTCCTTTAATATTTTATTTATTTATTTGACACAGAGAGAGAGACAGCGAGAGAGGGAACACAAGCAGGGGGACCGTGAGAGGGAGAAGCAGGCTTCCCGCGGAGCAGGGAGCCTGATGCGGGGCTCGATCCCAGGACCCTGGGATCATGACCTGAGCCGAAGGCAGACGCTTAACGACTGAGCCCCCCAGGCGCCCCTCTTGTGTCCCCCTTTGAACTGGTTCTGTCATCTTGCTGTCTCCATCATCTTCCTCACAAAACTGAAGCATGCTCCCTGCCTAATTGTACGGGAATTCTCTCTCCCCCCCGCCCCTGCTTCAGCTGGGAACTCAGGCAGCCAGCTGCCGCCCAGGGTGGGAAGAGTCCCGTTGGGGAAGGGCGTGAGGCCTCAGGAGTGTCAGGTGTTAGGTGTTGGACCCTTGGGTAGCTCCCACTAGCAGTCCCCACCCCTGCCCTTGACTTGACTTACCAAGGGGAAGAGATTTATCCAAAGTCTCAAGACAGCTAGTGGCTCTTACCACCCCTCCCTAGTCTCTTTCTGCCCTTTGGAGTTAGACCAGGGGACTCCATCCTTGGGGGAGAGGGGTGTGGCCCCCTTCCAGTCCCACCCCAGTGCTTATCACTGGGACATTGCCCTTGAGGCTGACACCAACCAGAGACCAAGCTTATTTTGGGGCTGGTGACCTCCCACGCTACCTGACTCCCCGGGGCCCACAAACATGCAGTGAGTGGTGGCTCAGCTCTGAAGTTTATTACTGTGACCTGGAGAGGAGCTGCTGCCCTGGCCTCCCAGGGAAGTGTCTAGTCTCCAACCTCAGGCCCGGCCACAGCTGACGTTGGTGTCTGCGGGTCGTGGGAGCCCCAGGCTCCAGGCTGGCTACAGGATGAACAGTGCTGCCTTCTGGGAGCTGGGCTGCTACAGGCACGGGGAGCTGGGGGAGCAGCTGGGGAAGGCATGCCCTTCCTCCCCCCAGGCCACAGCGGGGCTGCCTGTGCACCTGGAACAGCGCCACCCCCTGGATTGCCTAGGCATCCTCAGGGAAGGCCTGGGCATCCTCAGGGAAGGCCTGGGCATCCTTGGGGAAGGCCTGGGCGTCCTCCCGGACAGCATGGGCTCCCTCCACTACAGCCTTCACCTCCTCCTGGAGGGCCTTTGCTTCCTTCCTTAGGTTCTCATATGAGAAGGTCGTCTGGAACAAAGGGTTGCAGGGCCCAGAGGTGGGTGCAGGGCCCAGAGGTGGGTACCGACCCCAGGCAGGACTGTTGGAGGCCCCCTCACTGGGCTGGGAGGCAGGGAGGAGGAGGCACCACAAAGAAAGGGGGTCCTGGGCTGAGGGCCTTACCAGGTTTTGCAGCTTCTCCCCCAGGGCCCGGTTGTCTGCTTGGATAGTGCTCAGTGACTCCCAAAGTCTAGAATTAAAAGAGACCCCTTCAGGTACATGCACCCCGATGTTTATAGCAGCAATGTCCACAATAGCCAAACTGTGGAAAGAGCCAAGATGTCCATTGACAGATGAATGGATAAAGAAAATGTGGTATATATATATATATATATATATATATATATATATATATATACAATGGAATATTATGCGGCCATCAAAA
>NW_027397113.1:5953881-6030325 GCF_003265705.2 Callorhinus ursinus | reverse complement strand
AACCAACTGAGCCACCCAGGCGCCCTGGGAATAGGGTTTTATTGGAGCCCAGTCTCGTCGGGGCAAAGCCACAGCGGGGGAGGGAACTGTTCTTCCCAAGTGACTGGCAGCAGGAGACCCAGACAGAGATGACGTGTGTTTTTTCTCTTCTTTAGCAAGAGAAGGGCAGGTCGCTCTAGTGTGCGGGTTAGCCATCCCACGCTGTTGGGCTGCAGTGGGGACCGTGACAGAATTCTGTGTGGTTCCAGGCTAGCAAGAGGGTCAAGCCTGGAACCAGCCCTGCCTGAGGGCTCTGGGTATGAACGAAAGTGCTGACCACTCAGATCCACGTGCAGCCCCGAGGGACTGTATCATGCTGCCCCACCCCCTAACCCTGGCTCCAGGCAGAGATCTGACCTTGGCATCACCACAGAGGGGCCAGTGACCATGGCATGACACAGACCCAAACTCCGGAGCCTGACATCCAGAGACCAGACCCTACCCCCACCCCTGCGGCTCCAGAGACCAAACTACCCCATCAGGTTCTTAGACAATTAAAAGGGGCGGGTCCCTTACAGGTGGCCTATAAACTGCTTGCAGACCAGGTGTGTGGGCACACAGTCGACTGATGGGAAAGAGCGGTGGCCCCCAAGCCTGTGGGGCAGGTCCCGCTCACATGGGAGGACCACTGATGCTTGGGAGGGAAGGGACCTGATGGCCAGTGAAGGGGTCATTCAGAGCAGAACGGTGAGAAGACAAGGGAAGGAGGGAAGGAGAAGGGCCAAGGAAAGGTACACACCCACGGCCATCAAGCCCCAGGCCCTGACCTCAGTGGGGCAAAGCCCTGTCACCCTATCTGCCCCCACCTGCCCCGGCCCAGCTCACCTCATGCAATCATTCTGCAAATGGCTGATTTCCTTTGTGGTCCGCTGGGGCCCCCAGTCTTCCGTGTCCAGGAACCGGCTCTCCTGGATCTCTAATTCCCTGGAACAAGTGCACAGGGAGGGTTGGACCAGAGAGGCTAGAGGTTGGGGAGGGTGGGGTGGGCAGCATGGGGGGAGGTGGGGGAGGCAGCCCATGGCCCAGGGCCTGTCCATGGGTCTCCCCTCTGCCCACCCCAGGCTGAGTCCTGGCCCTGGTCTGAATTTTAGCAGAGAGAAGCCCCCTCTGCCTCCCTCCCCTGCACACACACATGCAGCCTTACTCTTCAGGGTCTTTGGACTCAGTGGGCTCCGATGTGCTCAGGAGGGTGAACAGGAAGGTCACGGTGGGTTCTGGTTGCAAGTCCAGCTTTTGCACTGAAGAAGACGGCTGTGGCAGAGAAGGTGCCGTGGTGACGGCCCAGCATGAGGCTGGCAGCCCGGGAGATGCCACCCTTCCTGCCACCACTGCTTTCTGCCTTGGGAAGCCCTGGGGCTTCCTGTCACCTCTAAGCCTGGCTCCCCGGAGACTTGAGGTTCTTCTGGCTTCGGCTTCTCAGCAGGCTGTACCTCTGGCTTCACCACAGGCTTAGAGTAGGCTTTTCGTCTGCCCCTGGGAGACTGAAGGAGACGGAAGCCCATTTGGGGGGCCATGTCCACCATCCTGCCAGTTTCCCCTTGCCAGCCCTGTCTGGTTTTCCTGGGGCAGCCTCCAGTGTGGAGAGCCTCCACCACCAGCTCTGTCCAGCAAACCAGACTCCTCAAAATTAGGGTTACCACATTTGGCAACCAAAACACAAGGACACATGGTTCGATCTGAATTTCAGACGAAAACCAAGCAATTTTAAAAGTATAAGCATATGCCATGCAAAGTTTAGGACATACTTATACTAAAAAAATGATTCATTATTTGTCTGAAATTCAAATTTCGCTAGGTGGCCCATATGTCATCTGGCAACATGCTACATACCGACAATATTTCATGAACTGAATCCCAGCCGATGCAAGTTATTGGGTGTGGGGGCACGAGGGGCACCCTGTTGAAAGGAATCCTATACAAGCTTGTAAAAAAGTGGAGAATCCCTCCCATTTTTGGTGTAGAAATTACCAACTGGACACGGAGAAGCAAATAGTGTGGCATTCAAGCCCCTGCTATGAACACCCTTGTTTGTAACCCCCTTGGTATTCCACTGTCCCTGAACGAGGGTCTGCTCAGACCGGCCAGGAGCCTCACTTCCCAGCACCAGCCCGAACTTACCCCACCTCCAAGCTCTTGCCCATGCTGTTCTCCTCTTTCCTGCTCCCTCCCCGCTCCACTATCTGAACTGGACCCGCTCTTTTCTCTGCTGAGCAAATGCACCTCCCTGGGACCCTCTTGGACAGTTTCACAGGGGAGCGAGAGCTGGGCTGAGCCTGAGGATGCTTCTGTCTCTACAGGGTGGTGTTAGATGTCCCCCGAAGCAGGCTTGAAATAGCAGCTTCTCCCCAAGTGACAGAAAGTCTCACGTCAATAGATGGAATCGTCACCATTTTTCACTTCCAGATTTTTCCGAATCTTGTACATCTGAGGGCCTAGCGATGGAGGACAATGCAATCAGATGGCAAATAGTGACCTCAGATGTGTCCTTCACACCCACACCGAGCTCCATCTGGGCTTTTGATAGGCCCATGGGTTGCGGCAGGGATCCCATGTCGTGTGCTCTCTTGCAGTACATCGAGCCTTTCCAGATGGCCTAAAATATTGTAATTTTTGTCCACATGATGGTAACAGAAGCTTGGTGGCCAGAAATATGGGGGGGGGGGCGGGCGGGAAGGAGGGGTTGCCTAACTCTGGGGACTCACTGAGCTCCAAGGTGATACCAATGCTCACATCACCATGTTTGACTTGTCCCAAGGGGAAGCTGGCAACATGTAATAAGATCTACAAAACTAACCAGGACCTTGCCCCTGGTAACATCACTTTGGTAACTAGTCCTAAAGACACAACTCCATGGGAAATAAAAATAATTTACACGGAGACCAATTTACACCAAGAAGAAAAACTGGAAGCAGCCTAAAGGGCCCAAATATAAGAAAAGGTCAGTAAACAATAGCATGAACATGATCGAACACAGTTCACTCTGCAGTTAATGGTTCCCAGGAAAGCCTGGTTGACCAAGTGCTGTCTGCGGGACACGCCCCGGCAGGGTCCTGAGAATACATAGACAGGTGATCGTGACCTGGTTCTGCCCAGGAGAAGCTCCCGGGGCCAGGGGAGGCCCCAGGTTCTCAGGTGGCCCCAGCGCAGGGAGATGTGCCCTAACTGAAGCCAGTACAGATAGCCCTGGCCGTGAAAGAAGGGAGCCACACATTCGGCTTAGCACTCCAGAGACTCCACCGCGAAGGTGCTGCTTGAACATCAAGAAGTGGAGGATTTTGGCAAGAGGAGAGCAATCCAAAGGAGGGAGCAGTTTGGGGCATGCCAGCGCTGAGGGCACTCCAGCTGGAACATACTGTGAGGGGCCTGGGCTGTGGCCCCCAGGTGACAAGGCATGGGAGACCTTTGTGTGTTTCTGTGTGGGTTGCTTGGGCCGTAACTGGGATGAGGAGATACTGGGGGTGGGAAGCTGAAGGTCTTGGGAATGGAGAGAGGCAAGCACAAGCTGCTCCATGTGACAAGTGTCTACATGGCGAGTATCAGGGAACATGTGCAGGAGACACGGTTACACCGCAAAAGGCAGCCTCACAACGGTCTGTGCCAATATTTCTTCAAGACCCTGCTTTCCATTCTTCTGGGTGTTACACCCAGAAGTGGGATTGTATCTAAGGGTTTTGAGCAAGGGAGAAACAGGATATTACTTCTTCTGGGAAACAGTCTGGCTGCAGTGTAGACAGTTTGGAGAGGCGAGAGGTGGCTAGGAGGCCAGTGCTGTCCAGTGGCTGTGGAGCAGAGGGATGTTGAAGTTAGGGCCGACGGGACAGGGCGAGGGAGAGGGTAGGGCTGCCGATGAACCCCGGGCTCCTGGCTTGTGTGGCGAGGTCAGCTGGGGGGATGCCGATGGCAGAGGGGGCACAGGAAGAGGTGAGCTGGTGGATGAGCTGAGTTTGAGAGGACTTCTGAGTCGAGGCGTATTTCTAGATTCTGGTTCGGAGCTCAGGAGGGAGGTATGGGACGGAGATCAAGACTGGCCAGGGGCCCCCTGGGTGGCTCAGTTGTTAAGCATCTGCCTTCAGCTCAGGTCATGATCCCAGGGTCCTGGGATCGAGCCCCGCATCGGGCTCCCTGCTCCATGGGAAGCCTGCTTCTCCCTCTCCCACTCCCCCTGCTTGTGTTCCCTCTCTCGCTGTCTCTCTCTGTCAAATAAATAAAATCTTAAAAAAAAAAAAAAGAAAAAAGCCTGGCCCTGAATGAGCCAGAGGGTGGCCCAGAGGGCCTGTCCTCGCCTGGGGAGAGCCAGCAGGTTGGAAAGAGGGCCCAGGACTGAACCTGGGTGTCCTGATATTTCAGGGGAAGTCAAGAAAGAGGGGCCAGCAGTGCCATGGCCCCCAGAAAGGGTGTTCTCAGCAAGGCTGAGAGTGTGGCAGCGACCTGAACCTGTCCCACTGGTCGCTGGTTGCTTCTGCCTGAGAAGTAACAGGAGCAGCCGTGGCACATATGTCCCAGGGCCTCCTTGAGCCAAGTGGGAGAATTCCAGACAGGAGGGGCTGGGGCTCCCTGGAGGCCTCCCTTGCAGGCAGCCCTACCGTGTGGGAGCGGATGGGACAGCACAGAAGAAACACGACGTGAGGGCAGAGCAGTGATCACAGGGCTGCTACAGGCCAGGCTGGCGGTCCCCTGTGCAAGGGGACAACCCTGGAGACACTGCCCAAAGAAGGCTTGGCTTCCTGGGCCTCCCACCTTCACCTCTGCCTCGATAAAACAACAGTCTCAAATAAGCAGGAACTTTTTAATCAGGGTTTTTTTTTTTTTTTTTTTAATTCAAACAACAGCAACATAATCTTTCTTTGCACTCCACAGTCTTAATTTCTCAGGGACAGAGAGGACTTGCAATGATGACATCAACTCCACACCACCTGGCAGCTCCCGACTCTGCGGGACTAAGACACTTCCCCGGAGTTCCGCCCCACCAGCCGGCGAGGACGAGACTTCTTCAGCTGTCCAGCTCAGGGGCATCCAGGCCCGCCCTGGCAGGGGGCGCTGGCTTGGGGGGGTCTGACAGAGCATGGAGTGTTGAACAGGTAGCCCGGGGCTCCCAGGCGAAGCAAGGGCTGTCAGCAGTGCCCATCGGGCCTGCCCCAGGGTCTCAAGTCCCCTAACCAAGCACGAGCACACCTTCCCTGACATTCTGCTACCACCAGCCCTGCCAGACCCCTCGCGGCCTCTACTGCTGCGACCCTGGAAACGTCAGAAGACGCACCGGCGTGGGGTAGCTGCAAAGCTAGGAGGTCCAGAACTAGGATTGGGGCCGTACAACCCTGCTTTCCCCTCCAGAGCGAGTAGACTCTGTGCACTTTGTTTTGCAAGAAATAGGTGTAAGTGATAAGCGGGGCACCTCCCACCACAGCCCCCTCCCCCGCCCTGTGCAGGTGTCCGGTCCAGAGGCCCAGGCCTCAGTTTCTGGCACCTGGTGGCCACACCCAGAAACGCACCCCCTTTGCCCCAGGCAGCCAGGGACCCACCCGCCTGGTGTCTAACCGAACATCTCAACAGCAGGGCAGAGCGATCAAACACAGCTTCTCCGAGCAAACGCTTCTGGCCTGAGACCCAACCAAGGTTTCCCCTCCCTCCTTCAAAATGTAAAATTCTACAGTGTCCAGGGTCTTCCTCTCACAGACAGAACTCTCCCCAACCCACGAATTCTCTCCTGGCCCATCTACAGAAACTAAGAGGGAACCCAAGCCTCTTTACATAGACGAGCTGGTGGCTGGGAACCAGGCCCCCGATGGAAGACAAGGCAGGGGGAATTGCCTGAGGCCGCGGTGCCTCCGGCCTGGGCCGGGGCTGGTGCAGAGCAGCTGCGTTCCCCAACAACGGCCCGGCTCCCTGCTCACCTGCAACCCCAGCCCCTTCCCCTCCTCCGGCTGCGCCAGCAACTCCTACTCCCCAGTGTGCGGTCCAGCTGGAAAGTGGCGAGGCCCCGCTGGGAGGCAGGGACCAGACACAGGACAGCGGTGCGTGGCCAGGCCCAGCGAGCCCCATCTCCTGAGACGGCTGTTGCCACCGCACCAGCCCTCCGAGGAACACAGGCCTCACGTAGCCACAGCCTACGTACAGGGAACAGGGCCAGGGGAGGGGACCCCAAATGTCCTCTCCACGGGGAGGAGGAGCTATGTACACGGGAAGGGGACGGGATGGCCAGGGACACCCCCCACCCCGACATCTCATTCAACCAGGAGATCAAACTGCTCAGCAGCTTCAAACTCCGCATTCATGGCCGCAGCCCATTCATCCAGCTCCGATTTCTAGGGGGAGAGAAAAAGTGGGCAGGTGAGTGAGGACTGGGGAAGGGGTGTGCTGGCCAGAGCATGTGAACCCAGACCCTGCAGGCGCTGAGCCCCAGGCTGGCCCGAGCCCCGGCGGCCTCCCAGGGCGTCTGGGGCGACAACACAGCAAAGCCCTGGCCCTCACTCACCAGGATCTCAGGCACCTTTCTCTTCTTGCGCTTCTCTTTCACGGCCGGTGGGGAGATCCCGGGGAGAGTTGTATCTGGGGCCCAGGGCTTCACAGGGACCCTGGGGGCTTCGGTTAACTTGGAACCCACCACAGGCGAGACTCGGGCCAAGTCTTCTGACCCCAGCAGCCCCTCGAAACCAAAGCAAGACCGGCGGCCTGGAGTGGAGGTGGAGGCGGAGCCGAAGGTCTCCAGCCGGCTGTAGGATCGCCTGACCTTCTTAGACATTTCCAAGTCTCTGGCGTCCAGCTCTTCTTCCCTGAAGTTGGACTCAACATTCAGAGGGTAGAGCACCGGGGTGGTGGTGGGGGTGACGGGTATATTACATGCCTTGAAGAGATCCTCCTTAGCAGGCTCCTTGCTAGGAGGGTTGTTTTCCTTCTCCAAGAAAAAAGCAATCTGGACCGGGACAGAAGAGAGAACACCTCCTTGTTAGTTAGCTGTATTACATACTTCCCGAAAGGTCCGAGGAGATTCAGGGTGGAAAGACCCATAGGACACTTATAAAAGAAGAGAAGACAGGTCAGGCAACACATTGGACCTTGAGACAGACCTGGGGAAGAATCTGTCTGTCCTTGCTTCTGAGTCCACTTTGGTAATGCAAGAAGACTCCTCACCACCGGGTGTTGTCAGCTCTGTTTCCCAACAAAAAGTGACCAGAATCTAGCCGCCCCTACTGACCGCAAGCCCCCATCACGTCATCTAGAGCAGTTCGACAAGCTCCTGACTGCTCTGCCTGCTTCCACCTGGGTCCTCTGGTCCATGTGTCACACAGTTGGCGACAGTTTTCCTAACATGTCCATCCAGTCAGCAAGCACTTTCCGGGCACCTGCCCTGTTCCAGGTACTTTCTAGGCACTGGGAGCACAGCCGGGGATAAAACAGAGAAAGCCCTGTCTCCATGGAGCTTCCATTCTGGTGGGGGTAAAACAGGTAACGAACAGGGAAAAGTCATGTAGCATGTTAGAAGTGTTAAGCACTTTGGATAAAAACAGAATGAGATAGCACTGGGGGTGGGTTGGGATTTTAAGTAGGTGAAGGTCGATGGAGGCCTCACTGGGGGATTGTCTGAGCTAGAACCTGAAGGGGGTGAGGGAGTGAGTCACATGGAGGCCAAGTGTTGTAGGCAGAGGGAACAGAAGGTGCCCAAGTCCTGAGGTGCAGGAATGTCCAGAAAGGTAAAGAAACGAGGCCAGTGTGGCTGAGCGAGAGGAAGTGAGGAGGAACTGAAGATGGGGTTCGAGAGGTAATGGGGGCTGCTAGAGGGCCTTCTATAGGACATTGGAAGGGGAGGCCCATGGAGACCCTTGCTCTGAGACCCAGGGAGCCACGGCAAGGTTGTGAATGGGAAAAGGCCTAGTCTCATACGTGTATTAAGAGGTTCACATGTTGGCTCCTTAAAATCCCACTCTCGGCTCAAATGCTGCTTCTTCAGAGAAGCCGTTTTTGTTTTGTTTTTATTTGACAAAAAGAGACAGCGAGAGGGAACACAGGCGGGGGAGTGGGAGAGGGACAGGCAGGCTTCCCGCCAAGCAGGGAGCCCGATGCGGGGCTCGATCCCAGGACCCTGGGACCATGACCTGAGCCGAAGGCAGACGCTTAACGACTGAGCCATCCAGGTGCCCTGAGAAGCCGTTTCTTATCACAGAATAGCAGGGAGCCCCACTACCACTGATCTTTACTTCTGCCCCAACAACCTCTCTTGTACACTGGTCACCCATCACCCCAACAAGAACATGAGCTTGAGAGCAGGGGTCTTCATCTGTTTGGCTGACCCAGCCTCTGGCCAGCACCCTCCGCAGAGCCCTGCGTCGAACAAGTGTTCAATACTCACTGCCTTAATGTACCCAAAATGTGTCACTGAGCTTTACGGCAGCCAAAACACCGTAGGAAACAGGACAAATTCAGTCACTCTTGTGGTCTAACAGAAGGAATGACGTTGGTTATCAAGAGAGACACTTCCTGGCTACAAGCACAGGCAATCTGAGTCTTAAGAGATGAGTCAGAGTCAAAGGGATGCTGCACAAAACGGGGGTTAGCCCTGACGACCCCTTCCTCATCCCCTACAGCAAGCAGTCACATGAGTCCTTACAGCTTCTTTGGCTCAATGTCATCAATCTATCGTTCGACCAACAAGAATGAGTGATTACCACGGGGAGGCAGAAGTCTCCATCCGCAAGACAACATGCAAACATTTGGATATGGAGAAGGCCTAAGGAGAACTACATAAATAGGACAGTGACAGGGCACAAGTGGTCAGGGAAGCCTTCTGGGAGGTGTCCTTTCGGTGGAGTACTGTGTGATGGGTAGGTCATGTGGTGAGATGAGGGGCAGAGCATCACTCTGCCCTCACCTTACTTTAGGGCTCCGCCATCCCGCTGCAGGATTCCTGTCAAGTCTTCCTACCTGGTCTTGGGGTCCCGAGCAGGCTGTTTCCACCCCAGTCTCCACCCAGACCCCACGGAGATTTTTTTCCGAAACACTCAAACACGCCTTAGTGACTACCTGAGACTTAGTGAGCTTAAGACTCCCCAAAGGCTCCCACGATGCCGAGGACAAAGCCCAAGCTCCTGAGTGTGGCGTTCAAGCCTCCTCAGGAATGGCTCTGGCTTAATGTGCTCTATCCCCCAACAAGATCTGCCACAGACACACCGAAAAATCTGCCGTCCTCCAGACCTCGGGATTTTCTTTGTGAATTCCAGGGCTCTGCCAACACAGCATCCTTTGCCTAAACAGTACTACTTTTCTTTAGAGACTCAGTTGAAACATTTCTTCTTCTGTGAAACAGCCCCAGGGCCAGCTGGTCTGCTTTAGGTGCCTTCATAACATCTAGTACTTTTCTTACTGCAGTCCGCAGCATGCCATGCTGTTATCATTGCTCATCTGTCTTTCTCCCCACTTGACATAAGCTCCCTGTGCTCCTAAAAGGCAGCTAGCATTTCTCACTTATTATATCTTTAGGCACAGGTTTTCTGTTCATGAAACATCCTTAACAACTTCTGCTAAAGGAGTAAAAATGCTGTACATTTATCTTTGTGAGAACAACCTGTTCTCACAAATTGAGGAGATGGACTAGAAAGAAGGAATATTTAGGACATGGCCCAGCTCTTAAGATGACGGTAGAGAACGTTAGGACATCAAGACCTAAACATATGAAATCCACAGGGAGTGAGCAAGACTGGCAATGCATGTGGGTGTCCAAAGGCAGAGTGTTTCAAAATACAGATGCTTCCCGACCTAATGACGGTTTGACTTAAAGTTTTTCAATGTGATTGTGGAGCAAAACTGATATGCATTCACTAGAAATCATACTTTGAATTTTGATCATTTCCTGGGCTAGTGATTTGTGGTAAGATCCTCTCTCATGATGCTGGGCAGTGGCAGCAAGCTACAGCTTCCAGTCAGCCACGCCATCACGCAGGTAAACAACTGATAAATTTACAACTATTCCGTTGTTTGTTTCTAGTATTCAAAAAATTAAAAGGTATTCAACTCTTCATTATAAATAGGCTTTGTACTAGATGATTTGCCCACCTTTACGCTAATGTAAGTGTTCTGAACACACTTAATGTGTTCGGCATGCTAGGCTAAAGTATGATGTTTGATAGATTCAGTGTTATTAAATGCATGTTTGACTTATGATATTTTCAACTTATCATAGGTTTACCAGGATGTAACCCCGTCCTAAGTGGAGAAAGATCTGTACCTCAGAACTGCTCCCTGGGCAGATGTGAGCAGCCAGTATGTCCTGCCCGATCTCTAGAATGCCCTGGATTCCATTCCATTAAGAAGATAAAAATGAACTCACCCTTGGGCTCCTTCGAGGTGTGTGGACAGGCGGGATCTGTGGAGACAATAATAATTGATAACATAGCCACCCCCAATTTTGGTTCCCAACCCACAACGCCTCTCTCAGTCCTCACCTCTACAGGTTGGGCTACGATCTTCTTCAAAACGATGGGCTTTCTGACTGGAGCCGCATGGGGTGCCTAGAAGAGGAGTGAATATGAGCTCCACATTAGTCCCGCGGCTTCCGGGGCAGAAACTGAGAAAGCCGGGGCTCACCTTGGGCCAGATTTCAGGGAGGGTGCTCGGGAGATCAGGGCCTGATTTCCGCTGGGACCTCCGCAGAGACTGAGTAGGAGGTGGGGCCCCGGGCCCTGGGAAAAGAAAAAAGTTAGGAGGTAGGGTAAGACTCCAGGCCTCAGAGTCTAGAGAACAGATTCAGGAGTGAGCGAGAGAAGGTTCCCAAACAAGCTCCTTTCCGGGGCAGTGAGCCTCCTACAGCGGTGGTGGGAGGGCCTCCTCGCGGGACTCCGTCCCTCAAACGGCTCGGACCCAGGCTCCCGCGCGCCTTCCGCTCACCAGAGCGCTGGGCGGACCCTCCGGACCGCGTTCGCCTCTCGGACATGTTAGCCTTAGTCTTTCGCTGCCTCCGCCGCCGCCGAGGCTCGCGCCAACCCGGAGGGCCGACGGAAACCTAAACGTTCGAATTACCCGCTCTGCCTGGAGGAAGCGGAAGTGACGCAAGGCGGGCGGGCCGCCGTGTTCCGTTCACCGTTCGTCGATCTTCACGTCTGGCGTCAGCAGGGGCGGGGCCAGCGGCACGCTGGCGTCATCAGAGCGCGCCGCACCCGGAAGAGACGTGGCAGCAGAGGGATAATCGGAGCGGCCCGAGGTAGAGAGCGCAGAGCGGGAGCTCGGGTGAGCGCGGTGCCTGTTCTTCCGCGCGTCGGGCCAGCGCTCGCGCCCGTCGGGACCGGTGCGGCGGTCGATCGGTAAACACGGAGAGAGGGGTCTGTGTTGAAGGTGGGGGCGGGGCTTGGAGGGGGTGGGGCTCAGGCGGAGCCCCTGGGGGCGGGGCCGGTGGTATCGGAGACTCGCCGGTGGAGGAACCTGGCTGGGGCGGGATCCAGGAGGAATGAGAGGTCACCGCAGGTGGGATTCGTTTGGGGGGCGTGGCCCGGAATGTAGCGGGGCAGTGGGCAGTAATTGGGGGTTGGGGCGATTATGAGAGGTGTTTAGGGGAGTGAAGAGTGTAAACGATCTGGGCTTGTGAGTTCGTAGTGGCGGACACCGCAACTTGGCTGTCAACTCAGACCTCTTCCTCAGGGTCGAATATGGGACTTTGCAAGTGCCCCAAGAGGAAGGTGACCAATCTGTTTTGCTTCGAACATCGGGTCAACGTCTGCGAGCACTGCCTGGTAGCCAATCACGCCAAGGTGGGGCCTTCAGGGCAGGGGCTGAGCAGGGCAGTAGGTGGGCAGGCGGTATTGGTTTTCTCCAACTCCATGAAGGGCCAGGGGTTGGAATGAAGCTCTCCTGGAGCTTTTGTGCTCGGCTCTATCTCCAGCCCTTAAGGCGGAGTCTGGCACACTGCGTGCTCAGTAAATGTTTATTGATGGAAAAACGAAAGGATGAGTCTCCTCTGTGATGAGAGACAAAGAAGCAGCTGGACCTTGAGGAGATGGGCCCCTGTTGTGATCTCTCTCTCCCACTGCAGTGCATCGTCCAGTCCTATCTGCAGTGGCTCCAAGATAGCGACTACAATCCGAATTGCCGCCTGTGCAACATACCCCTCGCCAACCGGGAGACAACCCGCCTCGTCTGTTATGGTGAGGCCTGCCCAGCTTGGTGACCAGTTTCCAGGTCCTCTGTAAGCAGCAGGGCAGTGAGATCTCCCAAAGCTTGGGAGGCTGGAGCCCCAAATTCTAGTTCTGCTATGTTATTTACCTACTGTGTGAGCTCAGGCAAGTCATTTTTTTCTTTCTAGGCCTCCGTCTTTTTCCCTAAAAATTAAAGCTCCTGGTTTCTTACCTGCCCATTTTGAGGGTTGAGTGAGAGCCAGTCCAACTGTGGGTATCATTTTGGCTGTGAGCAGTAGCTGGCTGGACCAGCAGGAAGCTGAAGGGATGAGGCTTTTGGACATTTAGGATCTGTTAATCATTCTAGTTAAACAGAGAGGAAGGGAGTTTCTCCAGTACATTCAGCTAAAAGAAGTCAGCAGTCACATGTATCATGACCTTGACCTGACTCTGGTGTAAGAGGCTTAACTCCACTTTTTGAAGGAGCTAGTGCAAAAGAGCTCCGCGTGTGTTTCTCAGTGTGATGAGCATGTGTGTATATATGCATGAATTTAATGTGTCTTAGGACTTTACGTGTGTTAATTAGTGCGTTAGTACCTGCAGATGAGTGAATGGGTAACTGTGCGTGAATGTATGAACACAGGTGTGTTGTGGGGTTGCAGGAGCAGGTGTGGGTGACAGTGCTTGAGTTTTAGCAAATGTGAATGTATAGATGTGTATATGTGGGAGTTAGTGTGCCACACGTGGTGATACAGGGAATCGTTCTTGTATTTGATTATGTGTATACCAGCACGTGTACATTTGTGCCCATAGGTGTGTACATGCATACGTGTGCCTGTGTGCGTCTAGGAACTTTTTCTGAAACTGTTCTTAACTAGCTGTTAGCTCAAGGAGCTTGTGATGAGTGCATGTTCAGCGAGGACTCACTTTTAAGGGTTGCTGGCATCTTCTTCCCACCCTAGTGGGCTTCTCCCTTTTACTGTGCTGGGGTAGCATCTGCCTTGACTGAGTTCAGGTGGTGGTGGCCAAGAAGGCCGAAGTCTCAGGGAACACTGATGAAGTGGACCTGAATGAGGACAGGAAGGAGAAGGCTGTGGGCTATATGTGTGTGTGCATATATACATCCCTGTAGCAGGCGGGGGGCTGTTGCTGGGCTAGACGTCCTAAGTGTCTTCTTCCTCATGCCTCTCCTCCCCTATTTCATGGGCCCTAAGACCTCTTCCACTGGGCCTGCCTCAATGAACGTGCTGCCAAGCTGCCCCGAAACACAGCGCCTGCTGGCTACCAGTGCCCTACCTGCAGTGGCCCCATCTTTCCCCCAGCCAACCTGGCTGGCCCTGTGGCTTCTTCACTGAGAGAGAAGCTGGCCACGGTCAACTGGGCCCGGGCAGGACTGGGCCTTCCTCTGGTGAGAATCTGTCTGGCTGTCTGTCTGTCTGTCTGTCTGACTGACTGACCATCTGCCCTGGGTCCCAACCTGGGCCAGATAGGTACAGAGGGACAGCACCGGGCAGGCTGGTAACACAGGTTCCTTCCTCCAGATCGATGAGGTGGTGAGCCCGGAACCCGAGCCTCTCAACACTTCTGACTTCTCTGACTGGTCTAGCTTTAATGGTAAGTGGTGGTCTGCACTGCCCTTGGGGGCCCTTGCCTCCCTGCTCTGCTAACCACTCTCTTCTTGCTACAGCCAGTGGGACCCCTGAACAGGAGGAGATAACCAGTGCTTCCGCTGCCCCATCCTTCTACAGCCAAGTCCCCCGGCCCCCCACTTCCCCGAGCCGACCCGAGCAGCACACAGTGATCCATATGGGCAATCCTGAGCCCTTGACTCATGGTGAGCCAGGGAATGGTCCAGTCTAGAGGAGGATGGAAAGGAAGTGGGGTGGCTCATGTGGGGGGAGCTCAGGGTTCCAGATGCCCACCCGGGGGGCCCCCTCCTCACTCTAGCAGAGACATCACCTCCCCACAGTTCTGAGGTGGTCTGTCGGGCTGAGAGGGCAAGGACCTCCTGCCCTCCCCACTCGCCACCCTGCTGCAGGCCAGTTTCTCTGAGCCTGTGGATACCGGTGGCTCTGCCCCTGCAGCCTCAGCCCCAAGGAAGGTGTATGACACGCGGGATGATGACCGTTCACCAGGCCTCCACGGAGATTGTGATGACGACAAGTACCGTCGCCGGCCTGCCCTGGGCTGGCTGGCCCAGCTGCTCAGGTATGCACGGTCAGGTGGGCCCGGATGCCAGGAGCGGGGAGGAGAGGAAGTGAGAGCCAGAGGCCCTGGGCATGATGATTACATGATAGATAAGAGGGCCTTCGACTGGGTATCAGTAGTACCTGGGGTCTGGCTATGCAGAGAGGCCTCCGCTCGGCCCTAGAAGTCTTGAGTCTGCTCCACTGTAGGGCTGTTTCCTCGCCTGCTAGGTATCTGAGGCTTGAGGCTGGGCTCTTTGAGGCCCCTTGCTGCTCCAACACCACCTGAGCCTAGTGACTCTGCCATGCCTGACACATCCTAGTTGCCTCAGCTGGTTTGAGCTGCATGGTCCCCTGTGTAACGAGCAGGTGCAGGGATGAGCCTGCGCACCGGAAGCAGCAAGGCTCAGGAATGGCAGCACCAGGGCCAGAAGACAAGTGTCGTGTCTGGGGTTCCTCTCCGGGCTGACGGGCCGTCAGGGATTGAGAACCTGACCTGACTCGCCCCTTGTCCTCCGCAGGAGCCGGGCTGGGTCTCGTAAGCGGCCGCTGACGCTGCTGCAGCGGGCGGGGCTTCTGCTGCTCCTGGGGCTCCTGGGCTTCCTGGCCCTCCTCGCGCTTATGTCTCGCCTGGGCCGAGCTGCAGCTGACAGCGATCCCAACCTGGACCCACTCATGAACCCTCACATCCGTGTGGGGCCCTCCTGAGCCCTTGCTTGTAGCCAGGCCAGCCTAGGACCCGGGGGCCTGAGGTAGGGAGGCCTGGGGACTTTTTTTCTGCTCCTCTTCTTCACGCCTGAGACACTAAGATCCCAGGTGCAGTCAAGTCCACTAGAGTGGCTGCTGGCTGGGCCTGGGGCCCCTGCAGGTCAAATGTCTGTCTTGACCTGCTTACCCTGGGTCTCCAGCCTCCCGCCCTCCTCCCCACAAAGGAGGTGACAGGTGGAAATAAACGACAGACTTTATTAAAACACCGAAGCCTCCTTTTCCTTCCCCCTTCTCAGCCCAGTCTTCAGGCCTCAGTGGTTCTCCTGACGGTACTGGATGGCCAGAAACTCAAGGGACAGGCGGTTGAAGAACATGGCTCCATTTAGTACTGAGCAGAGGAGGGAGCCCCTATCAGCATTCCCTGCCTACTATCTGCCATGTCTCAGGGATCCAAAGCTCCCCCTCCCCCTTGGCACAACCCCCTCCCCCACTCACTCAGGATGGTCAGGGCAAAGCACCGAAGAAACTTGTCATCTGTCATCTCAGCGTAGAGTGACCCCATGGCGGCCCAGCAGATGCTCATCACCTGGGAGAACTGTAGGCCCCATCCAGTGGGAGAGTGGCCCCCTGAGACAACAGTGGGGTTTCCATCAGTCCCTGGGCCTCCCCCGACCAGCCCTTGAGCCCCGGCCCCAGTCTACCATCAGGACAACTGTGTAGTGGAAGCTCATGCGGTCGTAGTGGTGGGTGACGCAGAAGTTGTGCACGTCGCTGGCAAAGACCCCAAGGTGTATAAGGAAGAGCATCAGGGCAGCTGCGGTGAGCACCATGCCTTGTGGGAAGAAGAGCACAGCCAGCCGGTCCCGCCACCGCATCGTGGTGGCCGCACAGACTCCAGTCCAACGGTGGAAGCTGAGCAAGTCAGCACTGTTCAGGAGAAGCAGCTGACCCCTCCGGTTCTAGAGCGCACGGTCTGGCGTCGCAGTGGGATATGCTAGAACCACGGGGACATAGGAGGGGACAAGATTCTAGAATACAGGCTGGTTCCAGCCAGTACAGGAGTGGTTCCTGGGGGGTCGGGGGAGCTCCAAATTAGGGAAGGTCGGATGGAGGGCTGAAGGTACAGAGCAGCAGGAGTGTTGAGGAAGGGACAGTGTCCCTTATCATCCTGCCTGCATACACACTGCGTTCTTGTGCACATCTCTCACTGAGTCCGACTCTTCTCACTGAGTTGACCCCCCACTCCCCTGCCTCCTACCTACCACAGAGGAGGTACTGTGGGCACATTTCCACAGAGCCAGGTCTCAGAAAAATGGAAGGGCATGTCCTAGGTCCACAACAAGTCTTAGGCCAACGAGAGACTAGGTTTCGGATGTGTAGCTGGAGGGCGTTCCCAGGTGAGGGGAGGCCTGGGCTGAATGAGAAGCTCCAAGTATTTGCTCCGTTCCCGGATGGGGAGGAACAAAGTGAAGGGAAAAGATAAGAGCTTGCCCAGAGCTGTCCTGGGACCTTCCCCGTGCCCTCCCTAGGCATGGCCCAGACAGCAACGGACTTTTCCATCCTTCCCCAAATGTCCGAGGACCTGATGCTGACCAGCTTTCTCCTGTGCCACCTTTAAGCACTCAGCACTTCGCACCCATCACCTCTGTCCTTTCCAAGAGTCCCAGGTGAGGCTGGTGGCATAAATCCTGTTTTGCACACAAGTCCGAGGTACAGAGGAAGTGTCAGCCCAGGTGCCCACAGCCAATGAGTGAGGGAGTCAGTACTGAGACTAAGATCCAGTTCTACCCGAGGCTGTGACTGGGCAGGGACACTTACAAGCAACAAGAAAACATTTCCTCCATACGTGGGAGAGGTGAAAACTCCAGGACTCTCAGCAGTATCACCCAGAAAAATGGGCAGAAATGGTGTGGAGGAACATGAAAGCTCCCAGGAACTAGAGTAGAAGAAGGATAACTTGAACTCAGCCACCCCCGTGGCCTCCTTTCTGTCCGCCTGCCCCAGAAGTTAGATCCAAGGTCCGGCCAAGACCCTCGGTCTCCTGCCACATCCATGTTTACTGTCCAGTGTCATTAATCACAACAGTCCCTCAGACCCCCATTCTGACACAGTACAGGGGTGACACCCCCCCATGCCTAGCCGTTGGCCCACTGTTGAAACCATTGTTCGCACCTCCGTTCTCGTGTGAATACAGATGAACTTTTTAGACGTTCGGGCTTCTGGCTCAACACCATTTAAAAATTACCCAAGTAGCACATGACTACATTCTTGTAAAAGATTTGTGTAATACACAGCGTACAGAGGAAAAGGCAATGACACCCGCCCCCCCGGGCTCCTACCTACCTAACAGAGGTAACCCCCTCAACAGTTTGGTGAGTGGGCATCTTTTGGGTCCCTTCTTGATGTAACTTGATGTACCTACATGTACATATACATGGATAATTTAGAAAAACATTCTAGAGAATCACCAAATGTCAAAGTATAATTTTCAAAAAGTTAAAAATATGATGCTAGATCTGGAATGAACATGTAACTAAGATGTATAAACCCAGCAGTGAGGGGTTCCCCCTCAGTAAGGTGGTAATGTGTCTTGGGGACCTGGATATGGACAGGCACTTAAAGAGGAATGTTAGAGGGGCATCTGGGTGGCTCAGTCGGTTAGGCGGCTGCCTTCAGCTCAGGTCTTGATCTCGGGGTCCTGGGATCTAGCCCCCTGTCGGGCTCCCTGCTCAGCGGGGAGTCTGCTTCTCCCTCTCCCGTGTTCTTGCTCTCACTCTTGCTCTCTCTCGAGTAAATAAATAAAATCTTTAAAAAAAAATAAAGAGGAATGTTAGAGTATGATTCTAGGTTAGACACAAAACTGGTTGATGTCCTACAGGACAGTAAGAAATAGAACTTTTTAAGTTTTTTTTTTTTTTTAAGACTTTGAGAGAGAGTGAGCGCTCAAGCAGGGGGAACTGCAGAAGGAGAGGGAAAAGCAGCCTCTCCGCTGAACAGGGGAGCCCAATGTGGGGCTCGATCCCAGGACCCTGGGATCATGACCTGAACTGAAGGCAGATGCTTAACTGACTGAGCCACCCAGGCACCTCTGGAGTTACTTTTTCTACTAAATATAAATGTCCTGTATCTCTCCTGGACAGTATCTACTTGTAATATCAGCGTCTGAACATGAAATGGTAAATAGCAACATCAAATGCTCATTCCTGTGGGTAATTAAACAAGGCCCCAGGATGGCACTAGCAGGACATGCTACACTCTTGGTCTTATTTCCAGATTTTGGATAATTTTTCTTAACAGTATTCTACAACTTTTTTTAAAAAGATTTTATTTATTTATTTGAAAGAGAGAGAATGAGAGAGAGCATGAGAGGGAAGAGGGTCAGAGGGAGAAGCAGACTCCCCGCCGAGCAGGGAGCCCGATGCGGGACTCAATCCCGGGACTCCAGGATCATGACCTGAGCCGAAGGCAGTCGCTTAACCGACTGAGCCACCCAGGCGCCCTCTGCAACTTTTTAAAGTTTATAGACTTCTTGGAGTAGATAATCTTTATGCTCTTCATTTTTTAAAAAAAAGACTTTATTTGACAGCAAGAACACAAGCAGGGGGGAGAAGCAGGCTCCTCCTTGAGTAAGAAGCCCAACGTGGGCTCAATCCCAGGACCCTGGGATGATCACCTGAGCTGAAGGCAGATGCTTAACTGACTCAGCCACCCAGGCATCCCTATACTCTCCATTTTCATTTTCTTAAGATTATAGCATCATAGGCTGTCTCTGAACATCCTTTGGAACATAAAAGGAACATCTCTGAACACAGATTTTAGGGGTCGGCAAACTTTTCCTGTAAAGGACCAGATAGTAAATCATTTACGTTTTGCTAGCCATAAGGTCTCTGTTGCAACTACTCAACACTTCTGTTGTAGTGAAAAAGCAGGCATAGATAATATGTAAACAAAATGGGACTGGGTGTGTTCAAATAAAATTATAGACACTGCAATATTTCATATAATTTCACATAATTTTCATATTTTATGAAAATTGTCTTGGGACACCTGGGTGGCTCAGTCGGTTGGTCGTCTGCCTTCGGCTCAGGTCATGATCCCAGGGTCCTGGGATCGAGTCCCTCATCGGGCTCCCTGCTCAGCGGGGAGTCTGCTTCTCCCTCTGCCTGCCGCTCCCCCTGCTTGTGCACTCGCTCTCTCCGACAAATAAATAAATAAGAAAATCATCTTTTAAATCGAGATAGACATTAACATTACGTTCTTTTTTTTTTTTTAAGATTTTATTTGTCAGAGAGAGCAAGAGAGCACAAGCAGGGGGAGCAGCAGGCAGAGGGAGAAGCAGACTCCCCGCTGAGGAAGGAGCCCGATATGGGACTCAATCCCAGGACCCTGGGATCATGACCTGAGCCGAAGGCAGACGCCTAACAGACTGAGCCACCCAGGCGTCCCACATTACATTATTTTCAAGTGTACAACGTAATGATTTGGTATTTGTACCAAATTTGTATTCAAAATGATCACAAGTCTAGTTAACATCTGTCACCATACATAGTTAACAAATTTTTTTTTCCTCCTGATGAGAACTTTTAAGAACTGCTCTGATTATATGAATTGTACATAATTTTCACGTCATGAAATACCATTCTTATTTTTTAACCATTTTAAAATGAAAAAAAAAAAAAAAGAACACACCGGTCTTAGCTCACAGGCCAAATGAAAACAGGTGGTGGGATGTGTTCGGCCTGCAGGACCCCTGCCAAAGAATAATTAAACAAGGAGCTTTCCATTCCAGTACCTCCCCCCCCCACCGCCAGCCCATCACAAGTAATGTTTCAAGGACCACATGGATAAAGTCGTTTTCTCTATTAAAGCTTATCTTATCTCAACTTGAACTGCATTACCTGTCCAATTGAGCGCTGCACCTTGGTGAACACCTGCATCTTGTTGAAATCGGACACCTGAGAATTACCCTCAACATCTCCACCCAGGCCCTCACTCAGCATGTCCCACCAGTCACTGAAGATCTGAAGAGTCGGTCTTCTAAGCACATATGTTGAGGTGCTTGGGGACTTAAAAAAAAAAAAAAAAAAGAAGAAGAAGAAGGAGAAGCAGCAGCAGCTAGGTCTGGGGGAAGTCAAGTCTGAAGGCACACTGACCCGTGTCAGAGGACCGGCCCCGAAGAACACTGCGCTAGAGGCACCGCGCGCACTGTACGTGCCTCTAACCCTCGCAGCCTCCTCGCAGACTCCTGGGAGGTCAGCACCCCAATATTAGGAATGGGGTAAACTGAGCCGCTACCCGGGTAAAGAGCCAATGCCAGGATATCAGGCACACGCTCTCCGGCTCCACGGCTGACGCTCCGTCCACGGCATCCAGAGACATATTCCGGGGTCCTCTGCCTGCGGGGGTGCGGGGTTGGGAGCCAGGACCCGCTTTCCTTCTGGGAGGGAAGCACCCCACCAGTTCCACTCAATCCTTCCGCTTCAGAGGCTGGGCAACCCAGGGCTCTACCGGAACCTTTCGCTCGGGGAGGAAAGGTACGGGGGAACTCTAGTCTCGAAGGACCCAGGGCTGCAGGGGGACGTTTCAGCTGAAGGACTGCCTCGTTATAACAAGAACTTTATGGCTCCCGGAAGTGCCTCCTCCTGGTCCCCTTCCCAGCCTCACGCCCGTGGGCTGCAGTTGGAGCGATGGCGGCGGGAGCCGCTGGGCCTGGCCCGGGGTCTGGACCTGGGGACTCTCCGGAGGGGCCCGAGGCTGAGGCCCCGGAGCGTCGGCGGAAGGCGCACGGGATGCTGAAGCTTTACTACGGCCTGTCGGAGGGGGAGACGGCGGGGCGCCCCCCGGGGTCGGACCCCTTGGACCCGACGGATCTCAACGGGGCGCACTTCGACCCAGAGGTGTATCTGGACAAGGTGTGTGTGTGTGTGTGTGTGTGTGTGTGTGTGTGTGTGTGTGTGTTTTGGGGAACCAGGCCCCCAATACATTGCACCCTCAGATCACGCCTTCGACTTTGTTGCGGGGGTGAGGGAAGCAGGGGTTCCTAAAAACAAGACGACCCTCGGGCAGGAAGCAGGGGCAGAGCTGGAGTCTAAGGGGGGCATGGGCGGACTTGCACTGGCCTGAGGAGGTGCGGGGTGTGAGGTGTCCTGGGCTGATGTTCTGATAGGCTCGGGGGCAGGGGGCGTGGCCCAGGCGCTGACAGGCTCTGGACTGGGCCCTGGCTGACTCTGAGCATTTCCAAGGCCGACAAACCCCAAATAGGGTCGAATCCAGAAACTCCTGACCTATGCCACTGATAGGCTCCACGTCTAGGATTCCTGACAAGGGTGGGATGAGGGTTTTCTTGCACCGAAAGCCGACCAGGTAGGGGCAAGCCGAGGGCCATGAAAGCCCATGTCCTGAGCACTAACATCCCGATTTCCTTCAGCTGCGTAGAGAGTGCCCCCTGGCCCAGCTGATGGACAGTGAGACAGACATGGTGCGACAGATCCGGGCTCTGGACAGCGACATGCAGACCCTGGTCTATGAGAACTACAACAAGTTCATCTCAGCCACAGGTGATTCCCACTGGGACACACCCTTCACAGTCCCGCTTACCTGTTGTCCTGTGTTGGGGAAACCAGCAGGGGATTTAGGGGGAGGAGACCCAGATTCTAATCCTTCCCTGACATTAATCCACTCTCACCTCTCAGAGTTTTTGTGGTTGAATGACTATAGAGGTAATAGCTGCTCCCAGAGGGTTGTTCTGAGGATCAAAGGGGAGAAAAAAACAAAAGGAACTGACATGGATTTATCTGAACCACTTAGAAACCCTGACACTAAAGATGTCTCAGGAAGGGTTCATTTCTCTCATTAGTGGTAGCTTTCTTCTCTTGCCCACGCCTGTCTTGAGGGTGGGCTTTTCTCTCTCTTTCTCTCTCTCCCTCCCTTCCTCTATCCCTTTCCCCCTTTTAAAAATTAAGCAAAGAAACAGAAAATTTATGACGTTAAGGAACACAAAGATCATGTAAAGGTTTTTTCCCCCCCTCCTGCCCCCTTTATTCTCTGTCCAGGACAGTGCTAGACAGTGTTCATCTATCATTCACACTAACTGCTGTCTTATGTTCGTGAAATGCACTACTCAGACTTTTGTGATAATTTTGGACCCCTGTATACTTAGTCCTAGAGGCAGATCTTCACGGCCTACATGTGGTCCATGAGAATGTCGGGTGAACTCTTTTGAGGTTCGTTTCAACGTCTCTTACTCTTTTTTTTTTTTTTTTTAAAGATTTTATTTATTTATTTCAGAGAGAGAATGAGAGATAGAAAGCACGAGAGGGAAGAGGGTCAGAGGGAGAAGCAGACTCCCTGCTGAGCAGGAAGCCCGATGTGGGACTCGATCCCGGGACTCCAGGATCATGACCTGAGCCAAAGGCAGTTGCTTAGCCAACTGAGCCACCCAGGCGCCCACATCTCTTACTCTTCTAGTGTCACAATGCTGGGTGCAGTCATTGTTCTTTTGTCTGATTTGAAGCAGGTCCAATGAGTAGGCACCTCTTTATTTGCTAATACCAGCATCAACCAGCAAGAAATCATAATTCTAGGGGCACCTGGGCGGCTCAGTCAGTTAACAGTCCGACTCTTGATTTTGGTTCAGATTGTGATCTCAGGGTTATGAGATGGAGATTGAGCCCGGTGTTGGGGCTCCATGCTCAGTGGGGAGTCTGCTTCTCTCCCCCCCTCTTTCCCTTTGCCCATCCCCCACCACGCTCTTTCTCTCTAAAATAAATAAATAAATCTTTAAAAAAAATCATCATAATTTCTGAGCTACGAAATTTCTCACAGGAATTTTGCAAGCATTGCATTTTCCATTTGTTAGAATTTGTACAGTTTTGACATTTAGCTCTTGCTTAATAAGGATGGCTTGTTATTTTATCTTTTTCCTGAGGGAGAAAATTATAAAGTGAGTGTTGGAATCAGGGGTTCTAAATCTATACATACTGTAAAGTCTTATATCCATTCATGAAGTATTCATTGAATGCCTCTTTTTTTTTTTTTTTTTTTTTTGAGAAGAGCTGTTCTGCATATTGAGGATATAGCAATGGACCAGCTAGATCAAGCTTCTTCCTGCAGCCTGCATTCTAGGTGGGAGACAGACAAAAAATGAATACACAAAGGTGGTAGTAAGTGCTAGAGAAAGAAAATAGGGAGAAAAGGGTAACGTGTGTGTGGGTCTGCCTTTAGCTAGAGTAAGTATGAGAAGGCCCCTCGGAAGTGGTGACATTTGAGCAGGGCTTTGATGAGAACGAACCAGCCCTGGTGGGGGAGGAAGCAGCAGGGGTAGAGGCTCTGAAGAGAGGGCACATCGGGCATATTCAGAGTACAGCAGGGAGTTTAAGGGGTTTGAGGGAGGAAGAGAGTGGTAGGTGATAGGGTAGAGGGCTAGTGAGGGCCAGGTTTTGTAGGGACTTAAAAGTGGTTATGAGGATCCTGCTCTTCACTCTGACTGAGATGAAATGAGAGGAATGCGGTGGCCTGACTTTATTTTTTTTAAGATTTTATTTATTTATTTGACAGAGAGAGACACAGCGAGAGAGAGGGAACACAAGCAGGGGGAGCGGGAGAGGGAGAAGCAGGCTCCCCGCGGAGCAGGGAGCCCGATGCGGGGCTCCGTCCCAGGACCCTGGGATCATGCCCTGAGCCGAAGGCAGACACCCAACGACTGAGCCACCCAGGTGCCCCCTGACTTTTGTTTTAAAAGGACCTCTCTGTCCACTCTGTGGAGAGTAGACTATAGGGAGGCAAGGGTGCCCGAGACCCCCATGAGGTAGCTGTTGCAGCAGTCCAGGCGAGATGCTGGTGGCATGGACCATGATGGCAGCAGTGGAAAAGGGGAAGGATTCGAGATTGTTTTTGAATTGCTTACTTGAAGGATCTGGAGTTCAGAGAAGGCGGGAACTCGAGGTACAGGGAATAAGAAGAGATCTCTGAGGGAAGATGTATACAGAGAGAAGAGAAGAGGTCTAAGGACTGAGCCCTGGGGCATCCTGACATTCAGAAGTATTGAAGAGAAGGAGGGCCTCATAAAGGAAGCAAACATTTGGGGAGGTTTGAGGGCAGTCAGGAGCATGGGTGTCTAAGCAGCCCCATGAAGAAAGCATTCCAAGAAATAGAATTGATAAGTTTGGGTGAAACATTAGTGTATGGAGTGCTTATGGATGGTGCCGAGAGAGGGAAAACGGTAGGAGCAAAGCCTTCCGGGAAAGGGGAGGGGATAGAACAGTGCATGGTTGAGGGGCTGGCCTTTGCCAAGAGCTCTTCTCCTATAGAAGGGAAAGCTGAGTGTGGGCAGAGCCAGTCAGGTGGGCAGATGCTGTGGAGTTTAGCCCTCCAGAGTGTATTACGGAATTTTGCCTTTATCCTTACTAAGCACTAAGCCAAGCAAGGAGTTCAGATATACGAGTGATGTGGCAGATTTGTGTTGTGAAAAGATCCCTCCAGCTGCTCTGGGAGGAATGGGTTGGAGAGGTGGCTGGAGGGAGGCCTTTTCACTAGTCCAAAGCAGAGATTTGGGGAGCTTATGTCAGGTTGGTAGCGGTGGAGATGGACAGTGATGGGCAAACTGAGAAAAATTTGTGGCAATATTGACAGGACATGGTGTTGAGGAGCTTTGGGTGTAAAGAATGACCCCAAGGTTTCAGCTTGACCACTGGGTAGTGGGTGTGGTGTTCAAGAAACCGGAGAAGATCAGGTGTAGGAAGAGGGACATAATGAGCTAGGGTTTTGTTTTTTAAACTTTTTTTTGGTTAAGATTTTATTTATTTATTTGACAGAGAGAGACACAGCGAGAGAGGGAACACAAGCAGGGGGAGTGGGAGAGGGAGAAGCAGGCTCCCTGTGGAGCAGGGAGCCCGATGCGGGGCTTGATCCCTGGACCCTGAGATCATGCCCTGAGCTGAAGGCAGACGCTTAACGACTGAGCCACCCGGGCGCCCCTAGGGTTTTGTTTTGTTTTGGTTTTATTATTACTTCTAAAGGGGAGCCAGGCATGAAAGGAACCTGGAAGATCCTGTGGGGCCAGATCATGAAGGCCCTTGTAGACCATGAGAAGCATTTTGGTCTTTACCATAAGAACTCTAGAGATCCGGGATGCCTGGGTGGCTCAGTCTTTGCAACAACCTGTGCAAAGGCCCTGAAAGCGCCCTGACCAAAGCAAGAGCAACGGGATGAAGGGGGCAGGACCCGACCGCATAGGATACACATGAAGGGTGGCAAGCTTCTTCTGAGTAAAGTACATATTTTAGGCTTTGTGGGCCCTCTGGTTTCTGTACTCGACTCTGCTATTGTACCTAAAAGCCACGGTGGAGGGTGCCTGGGTGGCTCAGTTGGTTAGGCGACTGCCTTCGGCTCAGGTCATGATCCTGGAGTCCCGGGATCGAGTCCCGCATCAGGCTCCCTGCTCAGCAGGGAGTCTGCTTCTCCCTCTGACCCTCTTCCCTCTCGTGCTTTCTATCTCTCATTCTCTCTCTCTCTGAAATAAATAAATAAAATCTTAAAAAAAAAAAAAAGCCACGGTGGACATCAGGTGAATGAATGCAGATGGCTGTATTCCAGTGAAGCTCATTTACACAAACAGGTGTGACATCCAGGTTGACAGCAGCAAAAGTGCATTTGAAAATCTCCCTTCCATAAAAGCAACTAAAAAAAACCTGGCCAAAACAGTCAGAATCAACTTTTTTCAGAACTCTAGAAATTAACCAAAGGTTTGCAACAATCTGAGGAGCCCTGATTCAAGAAAAACAGCTGACTCTTGGTAAAAGTAGTGAATCTGGTGGGTTTTTTTTTACCCCCTTAAATATTTATTTATTTGAGAGAGAGCAAGAAAGAGAGAGAATGAGCAGGAGGGGCAGAGGCAGAGGGAGAGAGAATCTCAAGCAGACTCTGCACCGAGCCCAACGTGGGGCTTGATCTCAGGACCCTGAGATCAAAAACTGAGTCTGACACTTAACCCACTGTGCCACCCAGGCGCCCTTCCTGTAGCGTTTTAACTTACTCACAATTTCCTCTCCAGCTCAGTTGTAGCCTTGAAAAATAACCCATTATTTCTAGTACTGGAGGGACCAGAGCAGGGCTGAGCTCTTTCAAAGCCTCATGCTGAAAGAATTGTCTACGTAATCTATCTGGTTTCCTGAAAGACTCCACTCCATAGATTTGTCTTTATTTGACCTGACCTTGAAGTTAACCTGGTACTAAAAGCCTCTCACCAGGGGGTGTTTGTCCACTATTACAGGCAATTATTATGTCTGCCTGAAGTAATGGATAATACTTGGGGCAAACAATAGACTAACTCAAAAGCTTAAAAGGGGAAAAGCTGAGGAATGAGACATCCATATTGAAAATTGAAAGTCACGTTAAGTAA
Source organism: Callorhinus ursinus (assembly GCF_003265705.2). Lineage (NCBI taxonomy): Eukaryota > Metazoa > Chordata > Mammalia > Carnivora > Otariidae > Callorhinus > Callorhinus ursinus. The sequence continues at coordinate 6,003,899 of NW_027397113.1, read as the reverse complement.
GGTGGTACACATGCTTTTAAGAAAGACCAGAGAATGCCCTAAGGTCTCTCCACTGGCTCACTTTCGGGCTCTGCACAAGCAGTAAGTGAGGGCTAAGGCAGAGTTGTAAACTGGCTGAGTGTCTAAGGTATGTCCCAAAACACACACACACACAGCCCCTCAGCAAAAACTAAAGAGATTTACTGCTTCCAGTTATTTAAAGAAATCTCTGTTCAGTCATTAGCTGACCACTAAGCTAACCAAGTAAAGATTTCAGTGGCTATACGCAACAAAGGATACAAACTTTACAGAATAGGTTCAGAGACTAATTAGTAGAGGTTTAGTAACTCAGAAAATAACTAAACAAACAATAGCATTAAACAGCAACAACAACAAACTCTGGGCAGGAGAGAGAAGCTGACTTCTAGATTTACCACGTTATATTATTTAATATGTCTGTTGTTCAACAAAACTTTTTGAGACCGGCAAATAAAGGAGAAAATCTGGCCCATACACAGGGAAAAAAAAAATCAATAGAAACTGTCTCTGAAGAAGCCCAGGCATTAAATTTACTACAGAAAGATTTCAATCTGCTATATTTTTTAAAAGATTTTATTTTATTTACTTATTTGCCAGAGAGAGAGAGCACGTGTGTGCACAAGCAGGGGGAGTGGGAGAGGGAGAAGCAGGCTTCCCGCTGAGCAAGGAGCCCGATGCAGAATTCGATGACCTGAGCTGAAGGCAGACGCTTAACTGACTAAACCACCCAGGTGCCCCTAAATCTGCTATTTTAAAAAATATTTTATTTATTTGTGAGAGCGTGCATGTGTGTGCACAAGCAAGGGGGAGGGGCAGAGGAAGAGGGAGAGACAGAATGTTAAGCATGCTTTGCAGCCCAGCACGGAGCCAGAAGCAGGGCTTGATCCCATGACCCCAAGATCATGTCCTGAGCTGAAATCAAGTGTGGGACGCTGAACTGACTGAGCCACCCAGCTGCCCTGGGGTGGTATAGTCTTGTGTGAGTGAGTCCTTAACCTGTAAGATCTGACACTAACTCCAGGTAAATAGAGTCACAATTAAGTTAAATTGTAGGACACCCAGGTGGTGTTGCAGAATTGCTTGATGTGTGGAAAACCCACATATATGGTGTCAGATGTGAAGTAGTGTTGGAGTATTGAGAATGGAGGAAACACACAGGGGTGTCTTTTCTCCCTATGGACACCAAAAGCACAAATAACCAAAGGAAAAAAATAGGCAAATTGGACTTCATCAGAATTAAAGTTTTGGGGGTGCCTGGGTGGCTCAGGTGTTAAGCGTCTGCCTTCGGCTCAGGTCATGATCCCAGGGTTCTGGGATTGGGCTCCCTGATCGGCGGGAAGCCTGCTTCTCCCTCTCCCACTCCCCCTGCTTGTGTTCCCTTTCTCGCTGTGTCTCTCTCTGTCAAATAAATAAATAAAAATCTTAAAAAAAAAAGAACGTTTTGTGGGGGTGCCCGTGTGGCTCAGTTGGTTGAGCATCTGACTCTTGATTTTGGCTCAGGTCATGATCTCATGGTCGTGAGATAGAGCCCCATATCAGGCTCCATGCTTAGCATGGAGTCTGCTTGAGATTCTCTCTCTCTCCCTGCCCCTCCCCCTGCTTGTACACACACTCTCTCTCAAAAACAATTAATAAAATCTTAAAAAAAAATTTAAAGTTTTGTGTTTTTAAAGGACACTATCGAGAAAGTAAAGGACAACTCACAGAATGGGAGAAGGTTTTTGTAAGTCATGTATCTAATAAGGGTCTAATGTCCAAAATACATGAAGAACTTTTACAACTTAGCACTAAAAAGGGGCGCCTGGGTGACTCAGTCATTAAGCGTCTGCCTTCGGCTCAGGTCCTGGTCCCAGGGTCCTGGGATCGAGCCCCGCATCAGGCTCCCTGCTCAGCGGGAAGCCTGCTTCTCCCTCTCCCACTCCCCCTGCACGTGTTCCCTCTCTTGCTGTGTCTCTCTCTGCCAAATAAAGAAATAAAATCTTAAAAAAAAAAACAACTTAGCACTAAAAAGACAACCCTATTTAAAAATAGGCAAAGGATTTGAATAGACATTTCTCAAAGGAAGATATACAAATGACCAATGAGCACGTGTAAAGATGCTCAACATCATTAGTTATTGGGGAGATGCAAATCAAAACCACACTGAGGGATGCTTGGGTGGCTCAGTTGGTTAGGCGTCTGCCTTTGGCTCAGGTCATGATCCCAGGGCCCTGGGATTGAGTCCTGCTTCGGGCTCCTTGCTCAGCAGTGAGCCTGCTTCTTCCTCTGCCTGCCACTCCCCCTGCTTTTTTGTTCTCTCTCTCTCTGACAAATAAATAAATAAAATCTTAAAAACCAAAAAAAAAAAAAAAAAAAAACCCCACAGTGAGATACCACTGCACACCCACTGGGATTTCCAGAAAATGGAATATAACAAATGTTGGTGAAGATGTGGAGGATTTGGAACTCTCATACATTACTGGTAGGAATACAAAATGGTGCACCTGAAAGTAGTTTGGCCATTCCTCAAAGACCTAAGCACAGAGTTAGCATATGCCCCAGAAATTCTACTCGTGGGATATACTGAAGAGAACTGAAAACATGTTCACACAAAAACGCGTACATGAATGTTCATAGCAGCATTATTCATAATAGCCAAAAAAAAGCAATCCAAATGGCCACCGGTTGGTAGACGGAGAAACAAATGTGGATTCATACAATGGAATAGGACTCAGCCATAAAAAAGTATGACATACTGATTCATGCTATAATGTGGAGAACCTTGAAAATGTGCTAAATTAAAGAAGCCAGGCACAAAAGGCCACATTTTGTATAATTCCATTTATGTTAAATGTACAGAACAGGCAATGCATAGAAACAGAAAACAGGTTAGTGGTTGGCAGGGACTGAGGCATGGGAGAAGTAGGGAGTGACCGCCAAGGGTTACAGGGCTTCTCTTTGGGGTGATGAATGCTCTGAAACTAGATCGTGATATCAGTTACACAGTCTTTTTTTTTAAGTTTTATCTTAGACTTTATTTTTTTAATTTAATTCAATTAATTGGGGGCACCTGGGTGGCTCAGTTGGTTAAGCGACTGCCTTCGGCTCAGGTCATGATCCCAGGGTCCTGCTCAATGGGGAGCCTGCTTCTCCCTCTCCCTCTGCCGCTCCCCCTGCTTGTTCTCTCTCTCTCTCTGTCAAATAAATAAATAAAATCCTTTAAAAAAATAAATTCAATTAATTAACATATAATGTATTATATGTTTCAGGGGTACAGGTCTGTGCTTCATCAGTCTTATATAATACCCAGTGCTCATTACATCGGTTATACAACCTTGTGAATGTACTAAAAATTCCAAAAACCACTGAATTTTTTTAAAAGATTTTATTTATTTGAGAGCAGAGTGAGAGAGAGCAAGAGCACATGAGTTGGGGGGGTGCAGAGAGAGAGGGAGAAGCAGACTCCGCTGAACAGGGAGCCCAGTGCAGGGCTCAATCCCAACCTGAGCTGAAGGCAGACGCTTAACCGACTGAACCACCCAGGTGCCCTCAAAACCACTGAATTTTATGGTATGTCAGTTATAGCCCAGTTAAACCTTAAACCTTAACCTTAAATAGGGATCAAGTCAGGCTTGGCCTCCAGGCTGTACTTTGCCAACCTTTAGCCTTGACATTTAGTTTATGTAATAATGCATTTATCTGTTTCAAAACTGGAAAGGTCTCAAAAGGTACAGTAAAAAGCCTCTTCTCATTCCTTTCCCCAGGCAATGACAAAGGAATCTTTAACAGTAAGCTTTATTGAGGATTCACAGATATACCGAAAAGTACACAGGTCACAGGTGGCCAACTCCATGAATTTCCCAAATGGAACACGTCTGTGTAGTCAGCACCCAGGCTGGCAAGGCTCCCTCCAGCCTCCTACCAGTTACCACCCACTCCTCTCCCAAGCTAGTATCTTGGTGTCCAAACAGTTACCATCTCGCTCTAATTAATTAATTAATAAATAAATAAATAAATAAATAAATAAATAAAATCTTTTAAAAAAAAAAGGTCATCTTTTGATTTTGCTCATGGTAGTTTTAGTGGATCAAACAGTTTTATTAATCTCCTCTTTGATGGCTTCTGAGTTTGAGGTATTGTAGAAAGAACTTTCCATCCCTAATATTATTTAAAAATTCTCCCTGATTTTCTTCACATACTTTTGGAATTACATTTTTTTAAGAGAGAATTTTTTTTTTTTTTTAGAATCTGCTCATTAGAGAGAGAGTATGAGCAGGGAAGAGGGTCAGAGGGAGAGGGAGAAGCAGACTCCCCGCTGAGCAGGGAGGGAGCCTGATTCAGGGCTCGACCCTAGGACCCCGGGATCATGACCTGAGCCCAAGGCAGATGCTTAACTGACTGAGCCACCCAGGCGCCCCCATATCAATAAATTCTGTTTTTGTAGCAAATTATTCATTTCATTCAAGTTTTTAATTTCTGTACATGGAATTGAGCAAAGTTTTATCGTGATTATTCTAATTTGTGTATTTGTGATTATTTCACCCCTTAATTTCGTATTTCCCCCCTTTTAAAAAATTAGCTAACATTTTGTAAATGTTTTTATCCTTTTTTTTTTAAGTGATGCTGATCTTTGATTTATTAGTTCTCCCATTTAAAAAATGTATTAATCTTGGGGTGCCTGCGTGGCTCAGTTGGTTAAGCATCCAGCTCTTGGTTTTGGTTCAGTTCATGATTTCAAGGTTGTGAAATCAACCCCCACGATGGGCTCTGCACTTGGCATGGATCTGCTTGAGATTCTTTCCTGCACCTCTCCCTCCCCCACTCGCACACTCTAAAAATAAAATTAAATAAATAAATAAATTCCTTTAAAAATGTATTAATCTCTGCTTTTAGCTTTACTAATTCCTTAATTATGCTTTTTTGATTTGTATTTTTTCTAACTTCTTGAGTTGAATGTTTATTCTAATTTATTTATATAAAGATTTAAAACAGATTCCCTCTGAACATTGCTCTAGCTATTTCCCATAGGTTTGATCTATAGTGTTTTCATTGTTATATGGGGCACTTTGTTTTCGATTTCCCTTTTGACCCAGTAGCTGATTAAAAATGAAGTTTTTTCTTCCCCAAATGATGGGATCTCTTTGCTTTGTAGTTTTGTTAATAATTTCCAGTGTAATTGCATTGTGATAAAAAAATGCTGTCTGTACAATTTCAGTTTCTTGTCTTTGTAAATTTATTGAAATTTGCTTTAAGACCTAATATGTGGTAAGGTTGTAGTGTTTTCTATGGAATCTGAAAAGAATTCAATATAAACCAAATAGGTCACCCATATTAGTTCTCTAGATCTTCTGTAGCTTCCCTTTGCTTTTTGCCACTTGATCTGTCATGGATTGATGGAAGTGAATTAAAGTCTCCTATGACAGATGTTTCTGCTTCATCCTTGCTTTCCTTCATGAATATATTTTTAAAGTAATCTCTACACCCAACATGGGGCTCAAAGATTCATGACTCTGAGATCAAGAGTCGCGTGCTCTACTGATTGATCCAGCCAGGCAGCCCTCCTTTATGAATATTGATGATAAGTTCAGGAGTAGAGTTAGGGAAATCATTTGGGAAATGTTGGTCATAGTTGGACAAGAGATGATGGTGGCTTGGAAACAAAATGTTGGAGGCAGAACTTACAGGACTTGCTGATGGACTAACTGTGGGGAAAGATAAGAATAAAAAGGAAAGATAAAAATAAAAAATTACTCTGAAAATGGCCAGGAGCCAAGATGGAAAAATTTAATGAGGGAACAGTTTTGGGGAATTCTGTTTTGGACATGTCATACTTGAATAGCCTATTTGCCATCCCCATCAAGGTGTTAAGTGGGTTGTTAGGCTGGGCTTCAGTCAGTACTGGAGACAGTAATGTCCAAGTCACCACAGCCATGGGACTGGATGAGTCCCCTCAGGCAGGGGGAGAGCAAAAGGCATGGATCTATCCCTGTACTCTGCAGATTTGTAGGGAGTTGGCATTTGCTTGTATTTTCTTCGTGAAGTATGAAGCCGAGTCACCAATTGAGAGTTGGGGGCATGTATTGGAGTTTTAAGGACTCTGGAGAAAATGTTATTTTAGAAAATGGGAAAGCAACGGGTTTGGAAGGATGGAGGAACTTGAAGTCATAAATATAAAGGGAGGCCAGTTGGCATGATTTTGTGGCTCAGCTTTAGCTGTTCGGGTGCATGGGGTGGGTGGCTTGTTGGGCTTAACCTGCCATAAGGTTTCACTAGCAAGTAATAGAAGGAGGGGGCAGGAGAGGCAAGGGGGCTTGTAAATGCCTGATGACCGATGACCCTGGTGGCAGGTTAGAGATGCTGGGGAATGAGTAGGGAATTGGAGCTGTGAGAGGTGTTAAAAGTAGTGACACTGTGCTAGGGTCACTGGGTCTGTAGTTCCTGGAGGCCAAAGGACTGTTAGAGTGGGTAGGCAGGGTGCATGGTCAGAAGGTGGCGAGGCTTGCAGCTGAGGGCAACGAGAGGGTGGCGAAGATGGGGCAGAGGGAAGGGTGGGTGGAACTGGGGAGGTTGTGAATGGAGAATCAGGAATGTCTGAAGCCTCGTCCATATGGATGTTCTTGTCCACAAGGAGGTGACAGTGATCAGCAACTGAGAGGTGTGGCACAGAGGACAGTAGGGATGGCAACAAGAGAGGTGTAGTTTGATGGCATGGTCTTCAAAGAAGCTGGGGTCTTAAAGGGGAGAAGAGTAGAAACTATCTAAAAGTGTCAAGGGGCCAGCCTCTGAGGTACTGGGTGTGAAAAGAACTGTCTCCTTAGGCAGGTTTCCCTTAAGACAAAAGGGAAAGGACCCTTCAGAGAGGGTTGGCTGTGGTCCAGAAGGTGGAGTGAAAGGGCTTGGGAGGTCTAGAAAGGACATAAGGGTGTCTCCTCTGTGCCAGGCAGTGCACTGGATACAGAGGATGCCCCTCGGAAGAAGCAGACAGGTTCCTGCCAAGTGCTCTGTGCCCTCCTTTGGCATCTTCTGAGTGCAGGGACTGTGGCTCATAGGCCTCTCCCCACCGTAGCAGGGCACACAAGGGGTGCTCAGAAAACGTGGCTTTCCCTCCCATTTACTGTGGCAGCCCCTTCTGCACTGAATCATCAATGTGACCCTTGAGGAGCTGGCTCAGGAGCATTTGGGAAGGAGGCCTGTGCCTGTGCACGTGCCTGTGTGTGTTGAGGGGTAGGGAGGGAGCATTTGGACCCTGCCGCAAGCTGAGCGCTGCCCCTGTGCCAAGTCATCTCCTTTGCCCTCTCCCGCTCCCTTGTCCTCCCAGACACCATCCGGAAGATGAAGAACGACTTCCGGAAGATGGAGGACGAGATGGACCGGCTGGCCACCAACATGGCGGTGATCACGGACTTCAGCGCGCGCATCAGCGCCACCCTGCAGGACCGCCACGAGCGCATCACCAAGCTAGCAGGTGGGCCGGGTCCTGGAGCCGGTGCCGGAGCGGGCCACCGGGGGCCCTGGGGCTCACACCGCCTGTCCCCGTCCCCCAGGCGTGCACGCGCTGCTGCGGAAGCTGCAGTTCCTCTTCGAGCTGCCCTCGTGCCTCACCAAGTGCGTGGAGCTGGGCGCCTACGGGCAGGCAGTGCGCTACCAGGGCCGCGCGCGGGCCGTGCTGCAGCAGTACCAGCACCTGCCCTCGTTTCGCGCCATCCAGGACGACTGCCAGGTCATCACGGCTCGCCTGGCTCAGCAGCTGCGGCAGCGCTTCAGGTGAGGCCCGGAGGCCCTCACCCACCCCGCCGGGGTCCTGGGCCGGCCAGTCGCGGTGCGCGCCCCACCCCACCCCCGAATTCTGTCAGCCTGTCCTTCACCGCCACCTCCCACCTCCCAGGGAGGGCGGCTCGGGCGCCCCCGAGCAGGCCGAGTGCGTGGAGCTGCTGCTGGCCCTGGGCGAGCCGGCGGAGGAGCTGTGTGCCGAGTTCCTGGAGCACGCCCGAGGGCGGCTGGAGGCCGAGCTGCGGAGCCTGGAGGCAGAGCTAGGGCCTTCCCCTCCCGCTCCCGACGTCTTAGAGTTCACCGATCATGGAGGAAGTGGCTTCGTGGGTGGCCTCTGCCAGGTGGCCTCCGCCTACCAGGAGCTGTTTGCCGCCCAGGGCCCGGCAGGTGCCGAGAAGCTGGCGGCCTTTGCCCGGGAGCTGGGTGGCCGCTACTTTGCGCTAGTGGAGCGGCGGCTGGCACAGGAGCAGGGCAGCGGCGACAACTCGCTGCTGGTGCGGGCGCTGGACCGCTTCCATCGGCGCCTGCGGGCGCCTGGGGCCCTGCTGGCCGCGGCGGGGCTGGCCGAGGCTGCCACGGAGATCGTGGAGCGGGTGGCCCGGGAGCGCCTGGGCCACCACCTGCAGGGCCTGCGGGCCGCCTTCCTGGGTTGCCTGACTGACGTGCGGCAGGCTTTGGCTGCACCTCGCCTGGCTGGAAAGGAAGGCCCGGGCCTGGCCGAGTTGCTGGCCAACGTGGCCAGCTCCATCCTGAGCCACATCAAGGCCTCTCTGGCAGCTGTGCACCTCTTCACGGCCAAGGAGGTGTCATTCTCCAACAAGCCCTACTTCCGGGTATGGCCTGCCTTTGGGCATCCCCCTCCTTCCCCCCCCCCCCGCCTTATTCTGGGCATTCTTTTATTTATCCTAGAGTTTGACAGCTATCAGGGCACACAGTCCTTGCCCAGGCACTCTGGATGTGGTTTCAGGCTGTCACGAGGAAGGCTGGCACAGCCTGGAGGGGAGGGGAAGGCTGGGAGGGCATCTGCCAGCAGGGTCCCCAGCGCTGGTTTTGTCCCTTTGCACTCCACACCCACCCCCCCACCAGGGGAGCTGCTCTTGGGTCCCGGACTGCAGGATGGAGCTGTCCCTTGGAGAGGGGCTAGGGCATTTAGGGTCCCAGAAGAGGGTCACTAGCAGCCCCTGCCTGGAAGAGGGACCTGCTGTGTATCTGGGGCCCTCCTCCTCACAGGGCGAGTTCTGCAGCCAGGGTGTTCGCGAGGGCCTCATCGTGGGCTTCATCCGCTCCATGTGCCAGACGGCTCAGAGCTTCTGTGACAGCCCTGGGGAGAAGGGGGGCGCCACACCGCCTGCTCTGCTCCTGCTTCTCTCCCGCCTCTGCTTGGACTATGAGACAGCCACCATCTCCTACATCCTCACCCTCACCGATGAACAGTTTCTCGTGCAGGTGAACCACTAGCTCACAGCAGGGGCGGGGATGGTGGTCCCCCATGGACAGTGCTGTCGTGGTCAGACCCAGGCCAGCTGCCTAGGCCCAGCCCACCCTCCCCTGGCCCAGCCTGTGCCCCGCTACTGCTTGGCAGGGGCCCCCGAGCTGCCCCCGGCACTCACTGTCTCTCTGTCCTCTGCGCCCCTGGCTCAGGACCAGTCTCCAGTGACACCCGTGAGCACACTGTGTGCAGAGGCCAGGGAGACGGCACGGCGGTTACTGACCCACTATGTGAAGGTGCAGGGCCTAGTCATATCACAGATGCTGCGCAAGAGTGTGGAGACACGGGACTGGCTCAGTACCCTGGAGCCCCGGAACGTGCGCGCTGTCATGAAGCGGGTGGTGGAGGACACAACGGCGATCGACGTGCAGGTGCTTCCCCCCGGGCTGGCCGGGGGGTCCTCATGCCTGCTGTGGGCGTGGGGGGGGTAACCCTGGGAGGGTCACGACATCAGGGCCTGCGTCTGTGGCCTCGTTCCTCCTCAGCCCTGACTCGGGGCGTCATTGCCCCCATTTCACCTATGAGGAGACTAGGGTCTAGTCACCCAGGAAATCAGGGCGGGCAGGGCTACCGCTGAAGATTGGGCCTCAGTACCAGGTCTTATGTCCTGCCTTTGCCCCACTCCCCCACTTCTATAAATAGTGACCAGGCGCCAACCAGATACTAGGTCCCCACCACCCTGTGATTCTCGTAATAAATGAGTTTGTAACTTAGGGTGTCCTGGGCCCTCACCCTGGGCACCTGGTGGGCTGGAGGTTCCCCTTGCTCTGGCCTCCTTGCAGTGCCTCCTTCCACCACTAGGTGGGGCTTCTGTACGAAGAGGGTGTCCGCAAGGCCCAGAGCAGCGACTCCAGCAAAAGAACCTTCTCTGTGTACAGCAGCTCTCGTCAGCAGGGCCGCTATGCACCCAGCTATACACCCAGGTCTGGCTGGCCAGGGTAACCCCAGGGGGAATGGACAAAGGAGGGTGGGGGCACAGGGTGGGCTCTGATTGCTTGTCTCCTCCACCATCCAGCGCCCCAATGGACACTAATCTCTTGAGCAACATCCAGAAACTGTTCTCTGAACGTATTGATGTGTTCAGCCCTGTGGAGTTCAACAAGGTCTGAAGTCCCCAGTGACCCCACCTTCCAGGGGCCCTTGGGAAGGGAAGCAGTCACATACTGAGTCAGGGAGCCTAAGACTCTGTGGGCTGTTCCTAGGAGGGAATGGTCATCCAGAGCCCCACCATCACCATATTCCATGGCCCTCTGCCCCGACCTTGGTGCACTCCCAGCCTGGGTCTGGATGCACATCTAGAATGCCTCTTTGGCTCTTGTCCTTGTCACAGGAGTCTGGGTCCTCCCCAGGGATTCCTGTCCACACCACAGTCTCTGCCCCAACCCAGCCCACATTCTAGGACCTGGTGTTCTTTTGCCTCTAACTCAGCAAGTCTCTCCCCTCCCCATGTCAGGGCTGACTCCCAGCTCTGCTTCTGATGTCATTGGGCCTTCCCTGTCTGTTCTCCAGATGATGGTGCCAACACCGTGTCTGTCGCTCCCTCTTACAGGGGTCCTGGGACTTTACACCCCATTGCAGCTCCTGGCCTCTTACTGTCTCTCTGGCCTCTGCACAGAATGTGGGTGCCCTCAGGGACCCAGTGCCCGTTCCAGCACCTGCTGTCCCAGGGCTGCATTCCTGTACCCTTGCCCGCAGGTATCGGTGCTGACTGGCATCATCAAGATCAGCCTGAAGACGCTGCTCGAGTGCGTGCGGCTGCGCACCTTTGGGCGCTTTGGCCTGCAGCAGGTGCAGGTGGACTGTCACTTCCTGCAGCTCTACCTGTGGCGCTTCGTGGCCGATGAGGAGCTTGTGCACCTGCTTTTGGATGAAGTGGTGGCTTCGGCTGCTCTGCGCTGCCCGGACCCAGTGCCCATGGAACCCAGTGTCGTCGAGGTCATCTGCGAGCGTGGCTAGGCCGGGCCGCTGCCATGCATGGGCTAGTGCAGTCGCCCTAGCTCCCGCCCCAGTCCCCTGGTGTCCCTGCGTCCGCTGGCCCTTCCCCTCGGGCCTCAAGATCCGCCAATAAAGACGTGTTGTCTCCTCCTCCCTCTTGCTTGCGGGGGCGGGGCTGGCTGGGGATGGAGTTGTGAGGTGACTCCGGAGGCAGCCGCGTCAGACCCGCCCCCCAAACCGATTGGCTAGAGTGTGGGCCCAGGATGGGCCGGGGGTGGGTCCACTTAAAGACCTAGGGACTCGAGTGGTAGTAGTCCGAGCTCAGGGACCAGGCAGGTGTCTGTGCAGCGGGCTGATCCTCCGCGTCACCGTCACCAAGCTCATGTCCTAGGGGAGGAGGTGGACTGTGTTTCTCTGACGGACTCTTGTGTAGTCTCCCGCCGGTGGAGCGGAGACCATGGCGTCTCCTCAGGGCTCCGGGGCTCCGCTGGAATTCGGGGGACCCCTGGGTAATGGGGCGGGGGTGGAATCTGTGGTCAGGCTCAGCGAGGGCCCAAACGGGGCGGGGGCGGAGGAGCTAGGATCTGAGGATAGAAAGCTTTGAAGGGTCTCCAGAAGCAGAGGGATCTGGGGCTTGCGAGGGACTGTCTGGGGAGGGGGCTGCACAGCCCCGGATTGTGGAGTGGAGGACTGTACCAAGAGCAGAAGGAGGATCTTTGGCGGGGGCGAGGGGGCGGGGCCCAAGATGGAAGTCAGGGAAGGGGCTGAGGGCTGAGAACGGGATATGGAAGAGGGCAGTGGGAATGCCGAGGGGGCCTGGAGACGACAGGGCGCCTGGGCGGGGCGGGGGGGATGGCTTGGTGTCGGAGGGCAGCTGCGGAGCCGACGCCCGACGCGATCGCCTCCGGTCCCCAGGCGCGGCGGCGCTGATGCTGCTGCTTCCTGCCACCATGTTCCACCTGCTCCTGGTGGCCCGCTCGGGCCCCGCGCGCCTCCTGGGCCCACCCCCCTACCTGCCGGGACCCGAAGTGCTGTGGAGCCCGCAGATGCTGCTGCTGTGGTTCACCTGGCTCGGCCTTCAGGCGGCTCTCTACCTATTGCCGGCGCGCAAGGTGTGGACTCGGCTCGCGGGGGAGGCGGGCGGAGGGAGGGGGCTCCGCTGGGGAGAAGACACTCGCACCCCTTATCAGAGCCCCTTTGTGCCTGCAGGTGGCCGAGGGACAGGAATTGAAGGACAAGAGTCGCCTGCGCTACCCCATTAACGGTGCATGGACGCGGGGGCGGGGATGGATCCCTGCGCTAGAGTTGTGCGGGTGGGGATGGAGCTCTAGGCCCAGTGGAGATTAGCCCCCAACCCCAAGCTCCGTCAGATGCCTATTTTACGCTCTGTGCGCAGGGTAGCCTTGGGGGAATCTCACTGTCCCTCTCCAAGTCCCTTGTTCCTCCACACCTACCCGCAGCATTTGCTCTTACTCTATGCTCTTACCAGAGCAGTGGTTGGGGTGACCCAGGGGCAGGGCCATTGACCTCCTTGGGCTTTGGACTGTGTGTGTGTATTGCGGGGGGCAGGGTGAGGGGGGAGTGAAGGGGAAGGGCAGAGGTGTAGGGGCGCAGCCCCCAGGATTCGTTGTGTACTGTGGTTCAGGCTTCCAGGCCCTGGTGCTGACAGCCCTGTTGGTGGGCTTGGCTGTGTCCGCCGGGCTGCCTCTGGGGGCGCTCCCCGAAATGCTCCTGCCCTTGGCCTTTGCGGCCACCCTCACCGCCTTCATCTTCAGCCTCCTTCTCTATCTGAAGGCCCTGGTGGCCCCTGCCTCGGCCCTGGCCCCTGGGGGGAACTCAGGTGAGAGGGGTCCCAGTAGGGTGCAGACAGAAGCAGATGGGGGTGCTCACTTGCATCTTCAGCCTCCGTTATTCTCCAGGCAATCCCATCTATGACTTCTTCCTGGGACGGGAGCTCAACCCGCGCATCTGGTCCTTCGACTTCAAATATTTCTGTGAACTGCGACCTGGCCTCATCGGCTGGGTATGGTGGGCATGTCTATGTGGGCCAGGAGGAGGGGTGGGATGCCTAAGCAGTGCTTGGGCAGGGCGGGGCCACTATTGCGCGGATGTAAACCATTAATCATTCATCCCACAAATATTTGTTGAGTGTCCTGGGCACTATTCTAGATACAAGGAGACAAAAGAGAAAAAAAGTTATAGGAAAGACAAACAAAAACAAAAACAAAAAACAAAACTCTGTCCTCGTGGAGCATACATTCTAGGAAAGACAGACAAAACATAAGTGAAATATACGTAGCATGGCAGGGGTGCTGTGTGCTAGGGAGAAAAAACATGGAGGGAATTAGGTGAGCAGGTGCAACTTTAAATAAATCAAGCTCAAAATCTGTTCTATTTTGAGGACAGGAGAGGCTGATGCTATGCTGCCTGCTGGTCCTAGCGGTGCAAGACTTGAGACTGATCATTGGGCAAGCAAGCTGTCCATCACTAGTGGCCTCGAGGACATGCCAACCGTGGGTTTGGGTTATAATCACCCATACTGGACTGTGGTCACGGTTTCCCAAAGGGTCTCTTGGGCAAGGTCCCTCATGTCACCCTGGAAACTAGAGGTGAGAGGAGGCCAAGTGTCCACCATGGATCTGCACCCTGGCCCCCAAGGCGATTTCCCCATGTGTGAAATGGGATAAAGTCAGAACTTCCTGCGAAGGTTCTTGTGAGGGTTAGAAGTGGTAACATTAATCACAGCATCAACCCAGTGCTACCAGAATGGGTTTACTCACACGAGTGAGTATTCATTCTATGCCAGACACATCATGCTTCGTGCTGCCCATGCACTATGTCAACAAGTCCCCAGACAAGCTCCATGAGGCCGGTCCATGATTATCTCCATTTTCCACATGGGGTGGGGGAAAGGAGGCTTTGGAGGCGGGCTGGAGACAGACTGCCCTGTCCCCACCCCTCCCATGTCCCCAGGTCCTCATCAACCTGGCCCTGCTGATGCAGGAAGCAGAACTTCGGGGGAGTCCCTCCCTGGCCATGTGGCTGGTCAATGGCTTCCAGCTACTCTATGTGGGTGATGCCCTCTGGCATGAGGTGAGGCTGGACTGGGCGAAGAGGCAGGGAGGGCATTTGAGGACCTCATGGGGACTCAGCAGGTGTGTCTGGGTCCCACCCTTGCAGGAGGCTGTTCTCACCACCATGGACATCACACACGACGGGTTTGGCTTCATGCTGGCCTTTGGGGACCTGGCCTGGGTACCCTTCACTTATAGCCTGCAGGCCCAGTTCCTGCTCCACCACCCGCAGCCCCTGGGGTTGCCCATGGCCTCAGTCATCTGCCTCATCAATGGTCAGTCAGGAGGGGGCTCCTCCCCCTTTCATTCATTCATGTTCTGTTTATTCAGCATCCGGTAGGTACTAAGCCTCAGGCGCTCCTCTAACACAGGGGTGGGGGTTGGGAGGGGGGGGACTGGGTCCTAGGTCTCCAGGCCAACTGGGCTGTGGGTGGATGGTCAGGGTCAAGTAGAAGGCTCTAAACCTCAACCCTGACCACTTGCTCTTGCTTTCCCCTAGCTGTTGGTTACTACATCTTCCGGGGAGCCAATTCCCAGAAGCACACCTTCCGAAAGAATCCTTCTGACCCCAGAGTGGCTGGTGAGCTGGGTCTCTAGGGTGCCATGAGTGAGGTGGTGCAGCCGGGCTTCCTGCAGGTCCCCCATCCCATTCCCCGTCTTTCCTCAGGCCTTGAGACCATCCCCACAGCCACGGGGCGGCAGCTGCTGGTGTCTGGGTGGTGGGGTGTGGTCCGCCATCCCAACTACCTTGGAGACCTCATCATGGCTCTGGCCTGGTCCTTGCCCTGTGGTGAGTGGCTTGGGAGGGCACAGGACGGGGACCGCGTGTATGTGAGGGACAGAGGTGGTGACCACGGGATGCCCCACCTGGGTGTGGAATGGAGAACGGGGATACAGCCTAGTGGAGGGAGCAGTCAGGGAGCTGGGAATGGACTCAGTGAGTGGCTGGGGGTAGACTTCCCCGCCAGCCTCGTGGAGCCACTAACTTGCTGCAGACCTGGACCTTTCACCAGAGCCCCAGTGTCCCTGTGAGCCATTCAATGCAGAAACCTTTGTGAACTGGGGAGTTGCTGGGTGGTCACAGCCTCCACTTCCCCACAGGGGTGTCTCACCTGCTGCCCTACTTCTACCTCCTCTACTTCACGTCACTGCTGGTGCACCGGGAGGCCCGGGACGAGCAGCAGTGCCTGCGGAAGTACGGCCTGGCCTGGCATGAGTACTGCCGGCGCGTGCCTTACCGAATCCTGCCCTACGTCTACTGAAGCGGCTCCACTCAGCCCAGACTGGGGCAGGTGCCCCCCCCCCCCCCCGCCATCCGTCAGCGTGGCCGGCTGGGGAGCCTGGGCCCCACCCTGCTCTGCGCTCCAGCAAGCAGGGACCAACAGCCTCAGGGACGTGCTCTGGAGCAAGGAGAGATGCAGCCAGTGCCCAAAAATGGGAGTGGAGGGGCTTGCTCTTCCTCCTGGATAAACATCTGGAACCCATGGTACCACTTCCCTCCCTTTCTGGGGCTAGGGTGTTTAAAAACTGGCTTGGGTCAGCTCTGACCCAGGACAAGCTGAGAGGTGGCTTGTGGGCCCGAGAGTCTGGGGTTGGGGGCCGGGGGGAGAACGACAGCTGTTCCTGTCCAGAAGCAGGCACTGCTCATAGGGCAGACCAGTCACAGCTTTATTAATGACAGAGGGATCCCAGTTCAGCCAGGGAGTTCCTCGATGAGAATTCTTGGAGCAGGTGGCAGGGAGCCTCCCCAAAGCCGCTCCAACTCCCCGGTGAGGGCTGCCACCTCCTCGGCCACCACAGCGTGGGCTCGATGGGCTCTGGCACAGTCCAGAGCCAGGGGTGTGAGGGCCAGCTCATTTTCATTGGTCCAAGCCAGTAGGAACTGGCACTTCTTCCGCGCCCGGTAGAGGCGATCTCGCTCTTCCGTGGCCACAGCTTGCTTCCGGGCCCGGCCCAGGGTCTGCGCCAGGTGCCCCAGTGCTGCCAGCGTGTAGCCTTTCTGGTCGGCCGGGCCTTCGCCCATCAGAATGCGGGCAGCTTCGCGCATGGCACCCCGTGTGCCCAGGGGCCCAGGCGGATGCTCGCCTGCTTCGAGCACCTGGGCGGCGGCCTGCAAGGCTTCCTCGGCAGAGGCGAAGACCTGCTGCGCACCCAGGGCTCCGGAAACGCCGAGCAGCGTGGCACAGAAGTCTGAGAGCAGCGCATCGTCGCCGCCGTGATACAAGGCAAGAGTGTGCGCGTAGGAGAACAGCACGTTGGGCAGCTGGAAGCGCACAAGCGGCGAGGCCGGGCTGCGGCTCAGGCTGGCCAGCGTGGGGATCCGGGTGGGCACGGTGGGCGCGCGGGCCTCGGGAGCGTCTTCGAGAAACGGCTCGGCGGCGGCCTCCTTCAGGGGTTCCGCTGACGTCCTCGCGGGGGTGGGCTCCAGCTCCGCAGGGTCCCGGTCCGCAGCATCATCCACCTCTTCCAGAAGCCGCGACCCGGCCCCGCGGCCCCACCACCACGGCCGCCACGGGGGCAGCAGCCGCCCGGCCTCGCCACGGCTCAGCAGCCGCTCGAAGGCCGCCTTCTCGGCCGGGGCCAGCAGCTCCCAGAGCCTGGTGAGGCCGCCTGGCGCCGGGCCAGGGCTGAGGCCGGCGTCCTCCGGGTCGTCCTCGGTCTCGCGTTGCTGACGCAGCCGCCGTAGGGCGCTGGCCAGGCGGCTGGGCGAGGCGCTGCGGCCGCGGAGCTCTCCCAGCACCTGGTCCCGGTAGAAGGCTTCGGCGCAGGTGCCATGCGCCCGGTAGCAGCGCAGCGAGCAGTAGGGCACATTACAGCGAGGACAGGTGTAGCGCGCGGGCTGGGCCTCCCCGGCCGGGCAAAAACCACAGGGCCCGGCCGGCTCCATGGCAACCGGCGCCCAGCGCTACTTGCGAACACTCACAGGCCGCGCTGGACAACTTCCGGTGCTAATCGGTTACTTCCGCCTCCTAGCGAGGCCCGCGGAGCGTACTCAAAGCTCCCGAGGACTCTCGGCAACTTCCGCCCACACTCGGACGCCAAGCCCCACCCCTCTGCCGAATGGCGCTTGAGCAGGCGCAGGAGCCGGTCGGGACGCACAGGCCCCCCCCTCCCCCCGCGCGGTGAGAGAGGGAGGGCGAGTGCCCCAGGCCGGGGCTCCGCTGGTACCAGCTCGCCCCCTAGTGGTTCCCTTTTTAGCACGATAGAGCCTCCTGACGGAAATCGATCTTTGAGAAGCACCTACTCTAGGCCCCTAATTGGGCCAGGCCCATGGGGGATGAGATGCATCCCTGCACTGGAAAGGCAGTCATTCTACTAGGGGACACAGACAAAGCGGAGTGTAGAAAAAGGGTAAAGATGGACTACTTGGCCTAGTCTCTGTTTATGTGTGTGTTGGAGGCATTTCCCCTCTTGAGAAGAAAGCAACGTTTAACATATCTGAGCTCCTATTTTATTTCCCCTCCAAATCTATGGTTCATCCAACTTTAAAGTGCAGAATCCATACTAGGTGCCAAAAATACATCGATAAGCAAAGAGATGGGATCCCTGTCCTAATGGAGCTTGGTTTATGACAGAGTGGCACCCACACACACCGTGCCAAGGGCCCCGAGGACTTGACCTATGGCACCCACGAAAGTGAGCTCTGGTTCTTTAGACCCACTCCTAATAAGTTCTTTCACAATACCTTGTATTTATCTCCGTATGGATCATCTACTTCCCTATCAAGATCTGGATGGATTTGATGACCTTTAAGTCCGCTCATTTTTTACATCCCCATTACTACCGGTGGCCTCAGCTACTAGTCCCTTAACCGGTTCCCTTTCTTGCCAGTTGTCCAAAGAAACCAGCCAGAGAAAGCATTGGATCACAAGTCAGATCACATCAGGCCCTTGCTTAAACCCTTCCCTGTACTTGGTGACCCTCCATTGCACTTGGACTCAAATCTGAACTCCCGTCCAGGTCTGACAAAACCACACAGCTTTGCACACAGTTCTCTGGGCTGGACCTCTTTCATCAACTATTTGATAGCTTTCAGGCCTCTTGCATCCCATCTTTAGAGACCTTCCCTAGGATATTATGTCCATCCCCAACCACCCCTTTCATTACAATACCCTGCTTACTTTCTTTGAGGCTCTAACACTTAACTAGCTTATGCACTTAACTCACAAGAATCGAAATGCCTAGAAAGGAGGTGACTGTCTTTTTCTTAACCAACTGAGCCACCCAGGCGCCCAGTGACTGTCTTTTTCTTAAAAGATTACTAGAGATAAAAATAGCCTATATGTTTGCACACTATGTGGCAGGTGCTGATCTAAGAACTTCACATCCTTTATTTATTCTTCACAGCAACTCTCAGAAACATGATGGCAGAAATTAATTTTAAGGTTGGAGAGTGAGAAAATAAATGAAGCAAGGATTCAAACTTAAGGCAGTCCAAGTCTAGATCCAAGGTCTTTACTTCATGTTATACTGTTTTCCAAGAACCAGCAGGTTCAAAAACCCTCGCAAAACGAGTGGGTACCCATGTTGCTAGGGGAACCTTCAATCAGTGCCAGAGAATTCCACTCCTAGGAACACCCAACCGACCAACCCACCAACCTGAGCTATGATTAGGTTAAGGTGCAAACAAGGTTACCACAATGCCAATGTAATCAGGCAATACTTTCTGTAGGGCCACTTTTAGGCAACAGGCTTGGGCAATGGAAGCCCGGGTAAGGTAGAAGGGCCCATGGCAACCACCCGGCTGAATGCAAACAGGTCCACGAGGAAACCCACCTCAGAAGAGCCGTAAGCCCTTGCTGACCAATGGGCTGCTTACAAGCAGGCACAGGAACTAAAAAAAAGTAAAGTTTCACAAGTTCCCCTACCTCCCCCCCCCCCCCCTTAACCCCCGCCCCCCCCCCCCCCCAGCAGACAGTCTCTCCTCTGCTCCCTTGCAGTGTATTCAATAAACTTCCATCTCCTTTGTTCTGCCTTGGGTGAATTCTTTCAGGGCCGGCATTGCTGACCTCCTCCCCAATAGGGTCGCCCCACTTTCCAAAGTAGGGACATACTAGACCCCTACCTTGGATTCCACTAAGGCCATAGCTGGTTCGAAGTCCAGGAAGGGTCCGACTGGCCTTCCCTGATAACATCTTCTACTCAAGACTTCTCTACTGATCCTCCCACAGAGGATTCTTATCTTCTCTGTTTAAAGAACAAGAACAAGGCGCCTGGATGGCTTATTCGGTTAAAGATCTGACTCTTGGTTTCAGCTCAGATCTTTGAGATGGAGCCCTGTGTGGAATCCCATGCTCAGTGGAAGGTCTGCTAAGATTCTCATCCTCTGCCCCCCCCCACTCCCTCGCTCAAATAAATCTTAAAAAAAAAAAAAAGGAACAAAAACAAAAAGGATTTGGGAGAATTATCAAGTTATTTGGACCGGAAATTTCCCCAACTCTCCATCTGAAGAGTTACCATCTGGGGTTACCAATTTTCATGCTAAGCCTTTTCTTATAATTTACCACACCTTCCCCATCCCAGCTGAGGGCCCCCGCCTCTTCCAACCTGACTGGGCCAAGAAACCAGAACCAGGCCTGTTTGGATGAACACACCACCGGCCCTAGAAGCTGTGTATCTTCCCAAGGCCCTGCACGTGAAGATGAAACAGTGAGATGACTGAACTAAACGGCTTTATTGGGGAGAGCCAGGACTACAATGGCCTTAGGAGTTGGCATTGGGGCCCTTCTTCTTGCCAAATGTGGGCACAACGTTGACAAAGCGCCGGTTGTACTGCATCCGCCGCTTGGCTCGACCTGTCTTCTTCTTCTTTTTCTCCTGTTTGGCCACCTGGGAAAAGGGTGGGATGATCAGACCTCCCATGCCTCCCCACAGTCTTAACTCCAGGGAGGGAGAAGGCAAACAGAGCAAAGACCAAAGGTCTTGGCTTAGCTTAAAAACAAACAAACAAAACAAAACCCTCACACAAAAACCCAAAAACCCAAAGTCTAAACACCACCATTAGTACTCTCACCTACCTTGGGAGTCTGCCCCCTTACTTTCCCAGCACGGGCCAGAGAGCCATGGACTTTACCTGCGGTGGGAAAGGAGGTCAGAAGACAGGCGAGCAAGAAGGCCCCACCCAGGAGAATCCCTTCTCCCTCAACTCAAGCCTTTAAAGATAAACAGGGACCGACAGAGAATGAGAACCAAGTTACACAGATATGGCCTCTGACCCAAGAGTGTTTATTCAGTATGGTACGTTTCAGGATTTCACTTCAGGATTTTCCCGCCCCTGACTTTAGACAAAAACGGAAGAGCACCTTGGGGAATCTAGTTTGGCTTGATCTTAGCGAGCAAACAAGGGGCTAGTAAATAACTGAAACAGAACCAGGCTCTGGCTCAGTCTCCCATGGACCGCTTAATGAACAAGGTAAACAGGAAGAACCACCCTGGGTTGAGGACACTGAACTTCACACCCCACACTCATTATGAGCTTACAAACATTTCAAAGAACAATGCTCCCCAACTCACCTCCAAGCATGCGGCCAGCTACTTCCAGGGTGGTCAGAGCCTCCACTCCACAATGACCTAGGGTAGCCTCATCCTCCAGGGGCGTGCCTGCCAGGAGCACGACTTGATCTTCTGGAGCGATGCCCTCCAGGGAGGCTACGTGAGCCTACGGGGAAATACAAGACTCATCAGCGTTTCCGCGCGGGGGGGGGGGGCGGGGGGGGGAGAATGAAAAACACAAGAGGACGGGGCTCAGGAAGCACCACGTAGCCTTACCTTGATCTGGGCGACCGTCTCCTGGCCAGTCACCTCGAGGGTGTGTAGCTCCTGGGCGCGGACAAAGAGCTGCATGTCGGCGACTGAAGAAAGAGAAGCTCGTAAGAGAAGAATGCTCTGGGAGAGGGAGTCGGGGGAAGGTGGCGGGCCGGCACCTATCGCGCTGGGACATAGGTGGTCGTGGGATCTCACGTGGGTTAAGGCCGGGCCTGCCAGGGCGGGGGGTCGGCTAGTGACCGGAAGCTGGCCGTCAGAACACATCCTCTCCCTCTATTTTTCCCGTGCTCTCTGACTTGCGGCCAACCTGCTAATAAGCCCTCAAGATCCAGCGGTGGCCCAAATCTTACCTGAACCGCGGGCACCGCAGCCACTACCGCGAAGATGGAGTCGAGAAAGAGGAAGGAGCAGGAGCGCGCACGTCCTCTCGGCCTGCTGCGTGCTACGTCACTGCTGGGCGACCGCTAGAGCCTTTGGTTTTTGTACCGCCCACGGCAGTCCTAGCTCCGCCTCTTTACGGCTTTGCGCAGGCGTTCTTTCGGTCCCGGGCGCGCCCAGGAAGGGGCGGGATCTGGCCGGTTGTGCGCGCAGAAGGCCCGGGTGCGGGAGCAGTTCAAGATGGCAGCGGCCATGTTCCGGGCTACGGTGAGAGGGTGGAGAACCGGCGTGCCGCCGGGCTGCGGGCTACGGCGGCTGGTGAGAACACTGAGCCTGGAGGTGTGGGAAGAGGGCTGCGTTGAATCTCATTGTCATTCCTGTAACCCTAGAGCTCAGATACAAGATAGAAACAAGGTTCAAGGCCTGCAGGGCGCCTCGGTGTGTGGGGCTTAGGGAACCTGATTGGTGGATAACTTGGGTTAGTCAGAACTGGGAGGGGCTGCAATCGACTCCTGCTAATTTTTTTTTTTTAATATTTATTTATTTGAGAGAGCGAGAATGAGAGAGAGAGAGCACATGGGGGGGGGAGGGTCAGAGGGAGAAGCAGACTCCAGGGAGCCCGATGCGGGACTCGATTCCGGGACTCCAGGATCATGACCTGAGCCAAAGGCAGTCGCTTAACCAACTGAGCCACCCAGGCTCCCAACTCCTGCTAATTTTTTAAAAGGGATGCTGTTCCACAGGGTAGGGGGTCGGCCCCAGATCATTGGTGACACGAATGGGAACCTAGAGTTCATGATATAAAAGGTCCCTTCATTCTGCTTCCCTCTTCTTGTAACCCCGGGGCCTATCAGGACACCGGGGTGTCTGTTGGGAGAAGTGTCCAAGAAGGATCTTCAGGCTGGAGGATGGGAGGACAGATTGCAGAGAGTTACCTTAGGTCGATTGTTTATTAGTGTCTTAATTTTTCCCAGATGGAAAAAAGGGGTAATAAAATACCTAACCTGTGTCATTTTAAGAATTAAGTCAAAACAATACCCGTAATACATTTAGTCCAGTGGCTGGCGATGTTTATATGAGGCCAAAATGTTCCAGGTAAGCGAGGGTCACATCGGATGATGTGAGTGCATTATCACGATTGCTGAAAGTGCCTAATCCAGAACTACAATATTTCAATGGAATGTTTAGAGGAAACTTTAAAATACTCAAAAAGGCTATGTCAGTCAGACAGTAGATTGACTTTGGCTTTTAAGTCCCACAAAAATCTCAAGAGAGGGGGGCCCTTCAGACTGCCTGAATTTCTTTTCCAGACTCACCTCTACCCCGGCAAACTGAAGTCGGGGGCTTTCCTATCTCCAGGCTTTTATTTAGCCATTCTTTGCAACTGTGGTGTTTCCTTTTTTTTACTTAAGGTCTGCCTCTTTTGTTGGGTGGGTGTGTAGTGGGTGGTCTGATGGGAACAGTGGTTGTTTGTGTTTGTTTTTGGCCTCAGAGCCAGACCCAGGAGCCTCCTGATTACCCCAGCTTTGTGGAGTCTGTGGATGAATACCAGTTTGTCGAGCGCCTGTTACCCCCTACCGGCATCCCAAAGCCCCCAAAGCATGAACACTATCCCACTCCCAGTGGTTGGCAGCCACCCAGAGGTGAGCTGGGCGATGGGGATGGCTTGAGGTTTACAGAGGGAAATCTCCCTCTCCCTAGTGGTCTACCTCCCCAGTTGAGGCTCTGGATTCCCCAGTGGGTTCAGGACTTGTGTGGAGGTCTGTCAGGGCTTAGCATCTGTCTCATGTTCAAGGAAGGGCCTGGGAATGCAGCCCTGTTTTACTGGTACCCATCCACCCACACTGTCGGGATGAGGTCTTCCTATTCGGGAAAAGTGAAGCATAGAAGACCTCAGAGCTGGGACCCCCACTCCCACCCGAGTAAGTCTTGTACCATAATTGAGAACACAGCTTGGTAGTTGGGCAGTTCTGGGTTCAAATTTGGCTCTGCTGTCCATTGCCAGTGTGATCATGAGTTAGTCACTTAGCTTCTCCCATCCTCAGTTTCAGCAAAATGGAGATAATCTGCTCAGTACATAAAGCACTCAGCACAGAGCCCAGCATGTGGTAGGTAGGTGTTCAGTGCTGTAAATCCCCATTTCTTTGCGCCAGAGGTTATTAGCCTCCCTGACCCAGGGGAGAAGTGCAGGATTCGCCCCAGATCGGGACCTAAAGATCCAGGGAGGCGTGGCCCTAACTTCATTTCTTGAGCACCTTCTGTTGCCAGGCCCTACGCTGGGCCTGTGAGGTTACCAGGTCGAACCAGCTGGTCCTGGCTTAAATTTAGGGAAAGAGCAGGTCTTCTGACCTGAAATCTAGAGGTGGCTTTACCATTGTGTGCACTGAGTCTGTGTAGACTGTGAGGGGAAGGGCGTCGGCTAAGGTGGCATAAAGCCTGGGGAGATTTGGCTTCTCACCGTTCTTCCATGTAACAGACCCCCCACCCAACCTGCCCTACTTTGTGCGGCGCTCTCGAATGCACAACATCCCTGTCTACAAGGACATCACACATGGCAACCGCCAGATGACTGTGATCCGAAAGGTGGAGGGGGACATCTGGGTAAGTGAGGGCATGGGACAGGGACTGATTCTGAGCCTTTCAGGGCTGAAAGGATGGCAGTCTACTAGAGGGGATGGTCTGACCAGGCTTGATTTATCATTGTCCCCCCTCTCCCTCCCCAGGCCTTGCAGAAGGATGTGGAAGATTTTCTGAGTCCACTGTTGGGGAAGACACCTGTCACCCAGATCAATGAGGTGACAGGTACCCTGCGGGTCAAGGGCTACTTTGACCAGCAGCTCAAAGCGTGGCTCTTGGAGAAGGGCTTCTGAGGCCCAGCTGAGCAGCCTGCATGATAGCATCCCCCACAGACCAGAGTCCAGGGGGTCTCAGGAGGAGGGAAGTGGCTGTTGGAGCAACTGGGACAGGAGGTATAAATGCCACGGCTAAGAGCTTGGGCGGGGCAGAGTCAGGGCTAAAGGGCTTCAGAGCAGGCCTCGCTCACATTAAGGGGGAAACAGGACCCTCTCTACAGGTGCCAGCAGTGGGGGAGGGCTGCCTGAGTGGAGACCCCGCCTTCATTGGAGCTCATTGGGCTCAGCTGTTCAAATTTTGGAGGTTGTTGACTGGTGAAAGTAATAGCCCAACCCAGTTTAGGGGAGGGTAGCACAGGGCAAACCCACTGAGTACATTTCTTCCTTGGCTCTTAGACCCTCACTGCTGCAGACATTCTCAAGCTCTTGTTCCAGGCCAGACCTGGTTCGGTGGAGGCTATGAAGAACACAGAGGACTCAGGCATGGGTCCCGGACATCTTCAGTTCCAAGTGCAGGCATAGAAGGTCCATGTCAGCCCCTGGGCTCATTCCTTTTACCCATGGATAAGTAGAAGGCCCAGTCACCTTGGCTCCATTCTAGGGAGAGTTGGGTCTGACTACATTGCTAGCTCTAAGAAGCTAAGTGATTAGCTTGAGCTGGTCTTTCCACAAGGGGGTGCTCGGGAGCTCGCAGCAGTCCAGCACGGCCAGCCTGCCTTCCCAGCTTGCTGGCCTGGTATCAAGGCTGGACAGGGGCTTTGCAGGAAGAAAGATGCTGGCCTTTTGCCCCTGCCATCTGTCCCACCCCCAGCCAGTGAGCCTTCACATTTGCCCCGTTCTTGGGAGTTACAAAGGTCAGAGGCCTGAGTGCCCACCCTCATCCCACCCTCCAACTAGTTAGGGACAGGGTTCAAAGGCTGACTCCCCTACTTGTCCTCTGACCTAAGGCAGGGAACTTAACCTTTCTGGGGCTCAGTTTCTTCGTATGGAAAATGGGGGTATCTTCATCATCATTTAATGACTTGTCTAAAGAAACCCACACCCCTGGGGATTCTCAAGTCGACAGCCTGAGCAAGAAAAAGCAGCCTGGCACACTGATCCTGTGACACCAGCTCCACCAGTCATTAACGCGAGTCTTTATTTGGCTGTATATACAATTTAAGCTATTAAAATTTGTACAATATTTACAAATTAAATAATCATCTGAAACTGTCTCCAGCAACTCTTGTAACACAGAACTGAGGGAAAAAAAGACGGGGGCAGGCGGGCCTCGGCTCCTGTGGTCCCTACCTGGCCCAGTGCCTTTTCTCAACTGGAAAAACCAGGAGCCTGACATTCTTGCTCCTCTTTCCTAGGATCAAGCATTCAAGTTAAAGACAAAATTAAGCCAAAAGACAAGGAAGTAGTTCCAATTCTTCTAAACTCAAGAGAAGTTCTGTAAGTTGAGAAGTGGCCTTCCACAGATTCTGGGGCTTGCAGTGGTTCAGGAGCAGACACATGAGCCCTCAGCCTGGCGTGAGGCTGGGCAGTGGTTGCTGGGTGAGAGGAGGAATGGTCTCACTTGATAGACAAACTGCAGGGAGAGGGGGACCTGGAGGAAGGGGCAGGGCACCTCGTGCTGCCCCCCCGCTCCTCCACCCCCAGGCCCTCCTTTCCCTGAGCTGTGCGATTGCAAGACGTGGAAACACCACAGGGCGTGAGTGACACAGCCACCATCACAGAGGATTCTGGGGAGTTTAGGGTAAGAAAAGGGACAGCAGTACCAGTCTTGGTGGGTGGCCCAGGGAGCAAGTTCCTGGCCTGCCTCCAGCCCCTTAAGTTCACACATGGGATTGGGGAGCTAATACTGTTTAGCACTGAAGCGACTTCACTCACACACAAAGTGGGGCCTGGAGGGGCTGCCCCTTCTCCCAGAGACTGCGGTGCGCCTCCTGCCTTCACGGCCCCAGTGGAACAGGCTGAAGGGTGGGAGAGAAAGGCTGGAACGGACCCGGGATCCCCATGGCTGCCCGGGTCTGGAAGGGCTGGGGTCAACTGGGGCCTCAGGCATCTTTCCACTTGGCCTAGGGGATGCCACCTCCTTTGTCTCAGAGCTGGGGGTCGTTACTCCCTGGTGCACATTAGACAGGGAGCGGGCACTTGGTGGCAGGATGTGTTACAGCAAGGGCTGCTCAAGAGAGTGGAGGCAGGGGTAGGACTGGGGTAGTGTCAGTGGGCAACAGGGGACTCCAACTTTTGCAGGCGGCGGCGACGGAGCTCTGCTGCATCTGGCTCCCCATCCTCAGGTAGCTCCTCTGTGCCTACTGACTCAGGAGCTGGGGACAGAGTTCAGAAGTGGAACCGGGAGAAGTTTCTTCCCTGCTCCCCCCCTCCCCAGGCTGACCGAGACTACCTGGAGGCTTTTCAGGCTCAGGGGCTGGTGGGGAGACTCCTGGGGATGGGGTGGTAGTCTCAGAGCTGGGGATGCTGGTGGGGGGGGCAGTAGGGACAACTGCAGGGGCAGTCTCCTCAGTGGGGCTGACTGAGGTGGCAGGCCGGGGGGGCCTAGGAAGAGAAGGAAGAGGCAGGTGAGGCCTTGACATCCTGGCATGATTGGGCAGATTCTCCTGCCCCTTGTGAGCCTTGCAGGGTAGTGTCAGCACTGACGTCCGTCTGCAGTCTGAGTTAGCAGCAGACACAGGCGAACGTCCTCGTGGGTCCATACCACAGATGGGCTGTAAATCACCGGCTGGCACGAACCGTCGGCCTTGTTCACCCTGACACTGCACTCTCTAGTGGGTGCCAGACTCCTTACGGGGCACCCGAAGGCTTTGCACTGAATAAAACTGCACTCAAATCTCAGACTCCGGCTCCCCTCCAAGCCTGTGCGGTCACTGCTGTGTGCCAGGCACTCTGTGCACGTGACCTGTGGACAGGACTTAGAACCCTTCTATTCAAAAAAGGTGACAATGGTCACCGAGCAAGTGAGTGGTGGGACCAGGACTTGAACTTAGGCCAGGCTGGCGCTGGGGTGACTTTATTTGCTGACTCAGATGCTGACATCAAGTACATACTTGATGAAGATGGTGAGCACCATAGTGCAGACCCATAGTGCAGACCCAGGCACATGGTCACCATATGTGAGAAGAGCATACATGATGAACTAAAGCACTAGGAGTTAGGAGTAATTTGATTTTAGAAAAACATAAAGGAACAAGATTCAAAATCAGCTCTCTAATCAATGTCAGTCCTGAGACCGAGCAGGCCTTCTTCAGCGAGAGGACAGAGGCCTTGAGAACCTGGAGATCCTGGTATGCTACAGATAGGTCAACCTGAATTAACAGGCATCACGGAGTGGCAGAAGAGAAAAAGGCCAAGAACCCTGGCTGGGGGCCTTCTGTCGGCAGCTCCACGCTGCCACCGCCCATCCCGGGGCCCCGCGCGGACTTACCCCAAGGAAGCGAGCACGGTGAGGTACTGGTTGATCTGCAGCATGGCGGCATCCAGCAGCGTGTGGATGTTGCGCAAGCTCTGCAGCCGAGCCTCCAGGTGCTGCCGCTCGTGGCCTTCCAGAGCCCGCAGCTCCTCTGGGGTCAGCCCAGCAAAGCCCGCAGGGGGCACGGGCATCGGAGGGAAGGCTGGAGAGAGGCAGAGGCTCAGCCTGGGCCTAACGCCCCCTACCTTCCAGATCAACCCCGAGTGTGGCTCAGCTTACCAAAAGGTGGAGGCAGGGGCATGCCCATCCAGGGGGGCGGGAAGGGGAAGCCTGGGGTGGGGCCAGCCTCAGGGGCTGGGGCGGCGCCAGGGGCGGGGGCCGAGGCAGAGGCTGCAGAAGCAGCGGTGGTGGCTGCTCCACTGGGCCGAGAAAGGGCTGCTGAAGAGTAAGAACAGGAAGTTGGGGAGTGTTAAGAGGCCTCCGCTTCCATTCCTCCCACCCCTTGGCTGTGGCAGTCCCCAAAAGACTCACCTGCACTGGTGGATGGAGGGGCCACAGCCTCTCCTGAGCTGGGGGGAGGTGGGACAGGTGGGAAGGGGCCCATGGGGGGCCACAGCGGGAACATGCCTGGAGGAAAGGGAGGCAGGAGGCCCTGGGGGACTGCAGAGAGGACAGGGCAGTGAGAAAAGGTCCAAAGTGAGATAGAGGCAAATCCCACACGAGAGGCTGGCCGTTAGGACTCTGTCCCTGCTCCCAAGGGCCTCTCTGAGCTTGGCACCGATGACACATGATTACAACTCATTGATGGCTCTTCCTATGACTCCCTTCCCCACCCGGACTGAACTTCTGGAGGACAGGGAGTCTGATTCATCTGTTTCCCATACCCGGCTCAGGGCAAGTGCTCAACAGGGTGTGTTGGATGGCCAAATGAGGGGGCCACTCACAGTTGGGGGGCTGCGGCAGAAGTGGTGGGGGATGAGCAGCTGGCGGTGGCCCCTGATCCGCAGGTTCCGGGGGCGGTGGTGACTGGGTCGGCAGTGATGCCCGGAGGACGTCCATACGGCAGGTAGGGCAGGTCTGCTGCCGCTGGAACCAGGAGCGCAGGCAGCTGGGGGGTCAAGACCAGGCGATGGTCGGCAGGTCCCCGGGGGCCTGCCTTCCAAAGCCTTTCCCCTTGTGTCAGGCCCCCCGGGGCCCCTCCCACCTGGTGTGGAAAATGTGGTTGCAGGGCAGTCTCTTGGCACCAGTCACCATCTCTTCTCGGCAGATGATGCAGACATTGTCCATTGCCTGGAGTTCCTCCGGGGTGGCATCTGGATACCTAGTTAGGACAGGCCAAGGATATGTCAAGACCAGAGGTGCAGACGGGGGAACCTGGGGCAGCGCTTGGGACGGCAGCCGGACCGGCCCACTTACAGCGTGTTCATGTTGCGGATGGCTCGGCGAGACATGATGGCATCTGTCACAGCCTTCTTGAACTGCCTGAAAGGCCAGTTTTGGTGAAAGCTGGGTGAGGGGGGCGGTGAGGATCCGGTATGGGTCGGGGGCAGGACAGGCTGGGCTGGGCTTACCTCATGGCCAGGTACATAGGCCGGATGGCAAAGAGAGGGAAGGTGTGCACCTTGATCATGATGGTCATGAAGGCCATGTAGAGCAAAACCTTGATGAAGCCTGGGGGCAGGGGGAGGTGCAGAGAGTGGCAGTCACAGGGCCTGCGAGGCCGGGCCGGGGGCGCTGGGCCAGGCCAGGGGAGGCCCAGGCTCTCCTCACCTGTGAACAGCTCCGTGTAGAGCATGTAGACGGCCTTGTTGTCCCAGGGGTTCTCGCTCTGGAGGTCCACAGAGTGCAGTACATACTTGATGAAGATGGTGAGCACCATAGTCATCAGGATGGCGTACTGGAGGGGGAGGGGGACCATAAGCACACAGCGCCCCCTGGCGGCAGTCACACTCTGCCGGTGCCGGGCGCCGGCTGGGACATGGCTGCGGCCTCCCAGCCCCTCCTCTCGCGGGCTGGTGTCACTTCTGGCAACTCACCAGACCTGTCCAGCCCGGGCGGCCCATCAAATGACAGAATTAACTGTCCCTTCGTCACGATATGGCTTTGCCGATGAAAAGATGCAGGCCAAGTGCTCAGCACAGGGTCTAGCGTACAAGTGAGCACTCAACCAGTGGGAGCTGTTATCACCTCCTCCCCAGCTGTCCATCAGGCTAATTAGGTGCGCGTGTGTAGAAGGTGGGAGCTGACACTGACTGACGGCTGCTGCTTGGTGGCCCGCACAGGCCTGGCCCCAGACCAGGAGCCCGGTAAGGGCTTGTCGCGTTCTTCAGGCCACGTTCAGTGCCACCTCGGGCTTGTCCTCCCAACCTCCCAAGCCAGTTTTACCTCAAAGCCAAACACCAGCTGTACAGAGGCCCCACGGGTCAGGATGCTGTGATAGGCATGGCTGACGAAGAGGAAGTCCAGGATACCCAGGAGGAACATAAGAGCTGTGGGGGCCCCCCAAATTGGGGGTTGGTGGGGTCAGCGCAGGGCCTGACAGCCACTTCCTGCTTTAAGACCCCTCCCTCCCCCCCTCAAGCCCACCATGGCCCTAGCCATCTAGTCAGGTGGCACACTCCATTGACCCCAGCCCCCTGGGAACTCCAGTTTTGCCTAAGAGGGTATTAGAGCGGCCCGAGCTCCAGGTGAGGAGGCCAAGAGCTACGGGGCTGGGCAGCTGAGAAGCCCTGGAGTGGAACAGGGCAGAGATGATGCAAATGAACTTCCCAATTTATCTTTCCTGTACAGCTGTGGGTCAAGGGGGACGCCTGTGCTCTAGGGTACAGGACCACGGTTAGTGACTTGTCATGTTCCAGTCGTCCACGGTGCCTCCTCTCCCTCCAGCTCCCCTCTCCCCCCTCCCATGGATCTCACTCACAGACAATGCGGCAGTGAAAGAGCCAGGAGATATTGGGGCTGCGTTCCATCTAAGGCAGAGCAGAAAGGGAGCCCATCAGGAAGGCTGGGGCTCACCCCACATCCCCAACCCAGCCTTCACTGCCCAAGCCTATCCACCAAGCCATTCCCTGGCTCCCATCTGCTTCAGAGAACCCCCTCACCCAACTCACAAAGTCCACACGGTCCTCAGCCAGCCAGTGAAAACACTTGAGGAAGAGAAGGAGAGTGAAGAGTGCAACAAAGCGGGGGCTGAAGTCGTCCCGAAAGACGGTGAAGGCCAGACAAGTCTCAGTGACAGCATACCAGGAACGTTCCAGAAGGTGCTGGGGGGTGGACAAGGAATGATGAGGAACCCAGGACATTCGGCTTGCCCAGCTCCCTGCCCCTCACTTTTGGAGTCCTGAACATCTTACCTCCATCTCTGCGGCCCTCAACTGTCCAAAGAACACCTTGCCCATCACTTTGCCCAAGAGAAAGACAAGGACAAAGGCCTGGATGTAGAGGACCTAGGAGTGAGAAGAAGCTATGGTTTGAGGTCACTTTCTGCCCTGCTATGTCTGGAGCTCATCATTCGGGAACCTCCCTATGTCCCCATCCCAATTAATTCAAAGTCAGGCAGCTAGTGGGCTACTTGGCTTCTCTCCTACT
Source organism: Callorhinus ursinus (assembly GCF_003265705.2). NCBI lineage: Eukaryota > Metazoa > Chordata > Mammalia > Carnivora > Otariidae > Callorhinus > Callorhinus ursinus. Next base: position 5,972,636 of record NW_027397113.1, on the reverse strand, counting down.
TACCTGACCTCTAGCTCCGCCCCTGCCTCAAGCCGACTCCTCCTCCCCGCCCAGGAAGTTCCCCCCGACCCTGAGCCCCGAACTCACTGCCATGCTGGGGCTGGACTTGGTCAAGTACACCACAGTGGGGTAGAACTGGTGCTTGAGGTAGTAGGCATGAGCCACGACGGCCCCAGTCAGCGCCAGGCTGGCCGCCATCATCACTGCGGTGCGGAACATTGCCCTGGCCTGGAGACCTGTGTGGGGAAAGGGAAGGAACGACCTGTGTGATACTCACACTGTGCAAACTCAGCACAGTGCACGACATGCAGTGTCACCAAATCGGGGGGGGGGGGACAACCCCGCCTCACCTCACCCTCACAATCATGACGTCAAGAATAGCATACGCTCCCCCAATTTACAAATAAGAAAATGGAGGCTCACAGGGGTTAAGCGAGCCCACTGACGCAAGGCCTGGAGCCTGGGTCAGTCTTGTTTCAAATCTAGGGCTTTCCACGCCGCCTGCCAAGCCGCCGCCTCCAGGGAGGCACGAGGAGAGGCAATCGTGCTGGAGGAGGGGGGAACCGCTACCACGGCTTCTGAAGAGAAGATGATGGGGAGGATGCAAACGCAGAAACCTCCAGAAGCAGGAACGTGCCGCCTGGACTGTGAGAAGCCAGGCGCTGGGGGGCGCAGCCGGGCAAGCGACAGCGCCGGTGACAGCTCGGCCAGGGTGGGCAGCTGCGACGCGCGCCCGGCGGGAGAGGGCGGGGTACGTCAGCCTAGAACCCTGGCGTCCCCCAACCCCCGGGGCAATGTCCACTTGGGGGCAGCGGAGAAACGGCCGATCGCCGGGATGCAGCGGCGGCACGGAGAAGGACCCGGGGCGCCCCCGCACCTGTGATCGCCAGGAGCTGCGAACGTCGCAGGCGGGGCCCAGCCTCTGGAGAGCGGCCGCGCGGGCGCCTGAGGTCTACGGCCAGCTGACAGCTGCGAGCCGGGCTGAGGGGCCGCGCCGACCCCGGAGCCCTCAAGGGGAGGGCCCAGGTCCCGACTCCCAACCACAACCCGGGCCCGACCCCGGCCGACTCACCAGGAGCCCAGCGCCGCGAGCCAGCTCGATGCCCGCGACTGCGGAGGCGGCTCCGGTTAACAACACTCCCCACCCCCTGCGAGCCGGAACTTCGGGGGTGAGACACCTCACTTCCGGCGGGGCTCAGTGTGGATCGTACCAAGTGCACACTTTCTTTGGCCGCACCGCGCACCCTCCGTGGTGCCGGGAGCGGTGGCCCCACCACCGTATCTAGGCTTCGTGCCCACGGCCTGAGCAAGAGATGCGAGAGGTGGAAGGAGCGGAAGAGGGCAGCCCGGCAGGTGGCTGGAGTCCCCCCGCTTATTAGTCCCAGATGGTATCGTCTCGGTCTCCAAGTGGACTCAACCTAGGGGAGGACTCAGGCTCTTAAGGCGGGGAGGAAGGTGGGGCTTTGTGCGGGCCGTACCACTTGGAGGGGGGGAGGGTGCAAGGGACAGACATTACGGGCTTAAGAGGAATAAAATGTTTTCGAGTCTCATTCCAGAAGATTTCAGAACAATTTGACAAATAAGATGCTTTCCTGGAGAACTAGATTCAGAAAAGAAAAATTTGCTCCTCCATGATCACCCCCAAATTGTATGGGAATGTGTTGGGTCCCCGTGGCTGCTACTAATTGGCCGAGATAGAGTTACGCGGACCAATAAGAAAAAGGAAGGAAATTTGCCGGCCTATGGAAAGAGCAAAGCAGGTGAGCGGTTGCTAGGCGCGAAAGGCAGCGTTGCCTAGGTCTAGGTCCGACCCCAGGGGGGCGGACGGTTGGCAGGGAGGCGGGAGGGCTGCAGTCCGTGGGCGGGTGATCTGTGTCTGCCCAGGGGAATGTTCACTGCGGCGCAGGCTGGTGTGTCTAGGACTAAGAAGGCAGTTCTTTAATACCGGCTAATCTTAGGATAGTGTTCTGTGCAAAGGGACTGACTTCAGCTTCCCTGTGCCTACAGCTTTGCCCTCCTTGTATTATCCACTCCCCGGCCCAAACCGCAGCTACCACTGGTCTTGGGCTGCCCAGTATTTACGTTTGTGTCTCAGTCGCAGCCAAGCCAGTCTGCTCATTGACAGAATGAAGCCAATACGCCCAATTTGTGTCTTGCATTTCCCTCTGTCTCATGTAGCAATCACCAAAGTGTATGGGCTAGGAGGTGCTCTGCTCATTTCGTACGTGGGACAATGGAGGTTCAGAGATTCAACAAGATCTGTTCTAGGATTGGCATCGGGTCTGTCTGACGCTAAATTCCCATCCTGTTGGCCTCAGCCACCTTCACCACCTCCTGAATTGGCCTAACCAGTTCAGCCTGTAACCTGTCACAGAGTTGGCTCCCCGCCAAGGCCATGTGTCACTTTCTAGTGACTGCATCCAGTGGTGAGCTTTCAGTTCTTGCCTGACTCGACCTCTCTCCTCTTCTAAAAAGTCTCCTCCCGGAGCTTCTGTGATCCCACAGGGCTCTGCTTTTTTTTCTGGCTGTGCATCTGCCCCTTTCCTCATCTGTCCTTTCCTCTGTCTGTCCTCTGTGTGTCCCTTCCCCACGTGTCCTAGATGTTGGTGTCCATGTTGGCCCCTTCTGTTTGTTTTCTCTGCATAAAGCCCTCTGCTCCTGTGGATTCCACACCCCCATCATGTGCTAATGACTCCCAGGTCTGGTCTTCACCTGGAATAGCTCCTGGGTTTTTTTTTTTTAATTATTTAATTTATTTGAGAGAAAGAATGAGAGAGAGAGAGAGAGAGAGAGAGCACAAATGAGAGGGGGGAGGGTCAGAGGGAGAAGCAGACTCCCTGCCGAGCAGGGAGCCCGACGCGGGACTCGATCCTGGGACTCCAGGATCATGATCTGAGCCGAAGGCAACCGCCTAACCAACCGAGCCACCCAGGCACCCTGGAATATCTCGTGTTTTTAAAAACATTTCGGTGTTCCTAGTCGTCCACCCCTACCCCGGCTTCAGAAACCTGAGCATCTTGTTCACCGTCTCCCTCTCCATCTGTCCCCACACCCAAACTGGTAATGAAATCATTTATTCAGTTGTCTACAGATGTGTCGGATGCAGCCTGTTCTAGGAACTTAGGATATCAGTGAACAAAATAATGATCTCTGCCTTTGTGAAATTTTACCCTGGTGGATGTGATGGATGATAAACCATATACATAATATAAGTGAATTCTCTACTCTGTTGGGAGGTAATAAGTAGGTAATAAGTGCTATAGGCAAAAAAAAGAGCAGAATAAAAGAGATCAGGAGTGTGGTAGGGTGCTTGAAGCAGGTTGCAATATCAGTGAGAAGCTGAACAAAGACTTGAAGGAGGAAGGGGCATGAGCCAAAGGGACGTCTGGGTGAAGAGTCTCAGCTGGTTAAAAGCTGAACTGTCCTGGTTTGTTGGGAGGAGGTGAGTGTGGTGGAGTGGAAATAGCAAAAGGGTAAGTGGGAGGTGGAGGCAGAACCACAAGGACTTTGGCTTTTACTCTGACTGACATGAGGAGCCATGGGAGGGTGGTGAGCAGAGGTGTAACGTGCTCTGTTTAGGTCTAAAAGGCACCCTAGCACCTGTGTTATTGAATGTAGTGGGGTGGGGGGCCAAAGTGGGAACAGGGAAACCACTTAGGAGGCTCTTATAGTATACTACTCAAGAGATGAAGTTCTGGGCGCCTGGGTGGCTCAGTTGGTTAAGCGACTGCCTTCGGCTCAGGTCATGATCCTGGAGTCCCGGGATCGAGTCCCGCATCGGGCTCCCCGCTCAGCGGGGAGTCTGCTTCTCCCTCTGACCTTCCTCTCTCTCATGCTCTCTACCATTCTCTCTCTCTCTCTCAATAAATAAATAAATAAATAAATCTTAAAAAAAAAAGAGAGATGAAATCCTGTTGATTCTACCTCCAAAGTGTCTCTGGAATTCATTCCTTCTTTTCCATCTTCATCTCCTGGTCTTGGTCCAGACCATCATCATCTCATGCCTGGGCCAGTTTAACAGCCACACAACTGGTCTCCTTTCCTATACTCTACTCTCTGCTTAGTCCCCACAGTGGCCAGAAAAATCCTCTGCCAGCTCAGCTCATTCCTTGCCTCCCCTCCCCACACTCTGCCCTTTAGGCATATGCCCTGTATGTGGGAACCGCAGATGTATCATACATACAAAAAAAGATAAAAAACGTATTTTTACCAAATCATTATATTTCTTTCAAAATTAAATAAAAACCATCACTTGGGCGCCTGGGTGGCTCAGTTGGTTAAGCGACTGCCTTCGGCTCAGGCCATGATCCTGGAGTCCCGGGCTCGAGTCCCGCATCGGGCTCCCTGCTCAGCAGGGAGTCTGCTTCTTCCTCTGACCCTCTTCCCTCTCGTGCTCTCTATCTGTCATTCTCTCTCTCAAATAAATAAATAAAATCTTTAAAAATAAATAAATAAAAACCATCACAAAGTAGATTTTTTTTAGGAGGTGGGAAGGGGCAGACGGAGAGGAAGAAAGAGAATCTCAGGCTGGCTCCACGCCCAGGGCAGAGCCTGTCCTGGGGCTCCATCTCACCACCCTGAGATTACCACCTGAGCCAAAACCAAGAGTCGGACATTTAACTGACTGAGCCTCCCAGGCACTTTGGGCGCCCCACAAATTTGATTTTTAATAAGTGGGGTAACAATAATATTTGATTGGTGAGGTTAAAAAAGTTAAAATACTGGATACAATAACATGTAAAATGGGAAGGAGAGTGTGATAGGAGAGAAAAAACCCCCACGTGTCCATCAGGAAGAGAATGGTTAGATCCATCTATTCCAATAATGTTTTTTTTTAAAAGACTTTATTTATTTGACAGAGAGAGACACAGCGAGAGAGGGAACACAAGCAGGGGGAGTGGGAGAGGGAGAAGCAGGCTTCCCGCGGAGCAGGGAGCCCGATGCGGGGCTCGATCCCAGGACCCTGGGATCATGACCTGAGCAGAAGGCAGCCACTTAATGACTGAGCCACCCAGGCGCCCTATTCCAATAATGTTTAATCCATTAAAAAGGCAGATTTAAAAGAATATCAGACACTTGCATGATTAAAAATAACCGAAACTATAGGGTTTTCTATATATAGTATGTCATCTTTAAATGGTGAAAGTTTTACTTCTTCCTCACCAATTTGGATGCATTTTATTCCTTTTTCTTATCTAATTACTGTGGCTGGGACATCCAGTATTATGTTGCATAAAAGTGGCAAGAATGGACATCCTTATCTTGTTCCTGATCATAGAGGGAAAGCTCTGATAAATGAATTTAGTAAGGTCAAAAGATACAAAATCAATGTGCAGAAATCTGTTGCATTCCTATACACCAATAATGAGCAACAGAAAGAGAAGTTAAGAAAGCAATCCCATTTACAATTGGACCAAAAATAATAAAATACCTAGGAAGAAACTTAAGCAAGGAGGTAAAAAAACCTGTAGTCTGAAAACTATGAAACATTGATGAAAGAAATTGAAGACGATTCAAATGGAAAGATATTTCATGCTCGGGGATTGTAAGAACAAATACTGTTAAGATGTCCATACTACCCAAAGCAATCTACAGACATAATGCAATCCCTATCACAGAACTAGAACAAATAATCCTAAAATTTGTATGGAACCACAAAAGACCCCAAATAGCCAAAACAATCTTGAAAGAGAAAAACAAAGTTGGAGGTATCACAATTCCAGATTTTAAGTTATATTGCAAAGCTGTAGTGGTCAAAATGGTGGGGTACTGGCACAAAAATAGATGCATCAGGGGCACCTGGGTGGCTCAGTTGGTTAAGTGTCTGCCTTTAGCTCAGGTCATGATCCCAGGGTCCTGGGATCGAGTCCCATGTCGGGAATCCCTGTTCAGTGGGGAGTCTGCTTTTCCCTCTCCCTCTGCCCTCCCATCCCCCTGCTCGTGCTGTCTCTCTTTCTCTCAAATAAATAAAATCTTTAAAAAAAAATAGACACATTGATCAATAGTACAGGATAGAAAGCCCAGAAACAAACCCACAATTATTTGATCAATTAATCTTTGACAGAAGAGACAATAGTATGCAATGGGAAAAAGACAGTCTCTTCAATAAATGGTGTTGGGAAAACTGGACAGCTACATGCAAAAGAATGAAAGTGGACCACTTTCTTACACCACACACAAAAATTAACTTGAAATGAATTAAAGACCTAAATGTGAGTCCTGGAACCATAAAAATCCTAGAAGAGAGCACAGGCAGTCATTTCTCTGACATCATTCATAGCAACGTTTTTCTAGATATATCTCTTGAGGCAAGGGAAATAAAAGCAAAAATAAACTGTTGGGACTACATCAAAATAAAAAGCTTCTGTACAGCAAAGGAAACAATCAACAAAGCTAAAAGACAACCTACCGAATGGGAAAAGATATTTGCAAATGACATATCCAATAAAGGGTTAGTATCCAAAATACATAAAGAACCTATGCAACTCAACATCCAAAAAACAACCCAGTTAAAAAATGGGCAGAAGACATGAACAGAACAAGCATTTCGCCAAAGAAGACATCTAGATGGCTGACAGACACATGAAAAAATGCTCAACATCACTCATCATCAGGGAAATGCAAACCAAAATCACAATGAGATATCACCTTACACATGTCAGAATGGTTAAAATCAAAAACACACGGAACAAGTGTTGGCAAGGATGTAGAGGAAAAGGAACCCTTGTGCACTGTTGGTGGGAATGCAAACTGGTACAGCCACTGTGGAAAACAGTATGGAGGTTCATCAAGAAATAAAAAATAGAACTACCCTATGATCCAGTAATCATACCACTGGGTATTTACCCAAAGAAAATGAAAACACTAATTCAAAAGGATACATGCACCCCTAAGTTTATTGCGGCATTATCTACAATAGCCAAATCATGGAAGCAGCCCAAGTGTCCACTGATAGATGAATGGATAAAGATGATGTAGTATATATACACAATGGAATATTACTCAGCCATAAAAAGAATGAAATCTTGCTATTTGCAACAACATGGATAGAACTAGAGAGTATAATGCTAAGTGAAATAAGCCAGTCAGAGAAAGACAAATACCACATGATTTCACTCGTGTGGAATTCAAGAAACAAAACAAATGAACAAAGGGAAAAAAAAGAGACAAACCGCGAAACAGACTCTTAACTATAGAGAACAGAGGGTAACCAGAGGAGAGGTGGGCAGGGGGATGGGTGCACACTTATCATGATGAGCACTGAGTAATGTATAGAATTGTTGAATCACTGTATTGTACACCTGAAACAAAGATAACACTATATGTTAACTATATTGGAATTAAAATTTAAAACTTAATAAAAAATAAAAATAAATTTAAAAATAACCCAAACTAGGGGCACCTGGGTGGCTCAGTCAGTTAAGCATCTGACTCTTGATTTTGGCTCAGGTCATGATCTCAGGATCCTGGGATCAAGCCAGGTGTCAGGCTCCAAGCTCAGTGGGAGTCTGCTTCTCCCTCTCCCTCCGCCCCTCCCCCACTCGTGCTCTCTCTGTCTCTCTCTCAAATAAATAAACAAAATCTAAAAGAAAAAGAAAGAAAAACCAAACCCCAAAACTACGAATCTGTTGGAACTTCTTGAACCTGATAAATGGCATGTATGAAAAAACACACAGCTAACATTATACCTAATGGTAAAAGACTGAATGCTTTCCCTCTAAGATCAGATACAAGAAAAGAATGTCCACCCTTGTCACTTCTATCGGTATTACTGAAAGTTTTAGCCAGGGTAATTAGGCAAGAAAATAAATAAAAGGCATCTAGTTGGAAAGAAAGAAATAAAAGTATCTCTATTTGCAAATGGCAGGATTTTGTATATAGAAAATCCTAAGGTGGGGCACCTGGGTGGCTCAGTCGTTAACCTTCTGCCTTCAGCTCAAGTCATGATCCCAGGGTCCTGGGATAGAGCCCCGCATTGGGCTCCCTGCTCCGCGGGAAGCCTGCTTCTCCCTCTCCCACACTCCCTGCTTGTGTTCCCTCTCTCACTGTATTTCTGTCTGTCAAATAAATAAAATCTTAATAAAAAAAAAAGAAAATCCTAAGGAATCCATTAGAAAATTCTTAGAGTTAGTAAATGAGTTCAGCAAGGTTGCAGGCTAGAAGATCAATATGCAAAAATCAATTGTTTTATTCACTAGCAATGAACAATCCACAAATGAGATCAAGAAAATTCCATTTACAATGCACCAAAAAGAATAAAATGCTTATGAATAAATTGAACAAGAGAAGTGTAAGACTGGTACACTGAATATTATAAAACATTGTTGAGAAAAATTAAACATCTAAATATATGGAAAATATATCATATCTATGGATTATAGAACTTAATATTATTAGATGGCATAGTCCCCAAAATTGATCTAAAAATTCAGCAGCCCTGTCAAAATCTCTGCTACCTGCCTTCATTGCAAAAATTGATGAGGTGATCTTCAAATTCATGTGGAAATGTATGAGACTGAGAATAGAGAAAACATTCTTGAAAAGGAAGAAGAAAGTTGGAGTACTCATACTTCCTGATTTTAAAACTTAGTACCAAGCCACAATAATCAATATTATGTAGTACTGACAAAAGGGGAGACAGATAAAGCAATGGAGTAGAATTAAAAGTCCAGAAATAAGCACAGACACTTATGGTCAATTGATTATCAGCAAGGGCGTCAACACGATGCAGTGGGGAAAGAATAGTCTTGTCAACAAATGATGCTGGGAACCCTACCTCACACAATACACAAAAAAATTAGCTCAAAATGGATCAAAGACCTAAAGGTAAGACCTAAAACTATGAAAGTCTTAGAAAAAAAAAACAAAACAAAACAGGCATGAATCTTTATGACCTTGGGTTCGATAAGGAGCCTAGTTAAAAATAAATAAATAAATAGAGGGGACATCTCTAGGGAAAAGAGGAGGAGGTGGGATGGAGCGAGGAGTGTTGTGAAGAGAGATGGCTGCTTTACCCCGCATACTTATGAGCAGCTTAAAACCATATGAAAGAGAATCTATTCATCTATTACTTGTGTAATCATTTATAAAATGATTTTGAGGATTTCAATGAGTCAAAAAAAATGTAGATACCCCTTGACCCAGCAATTTCAATTCTAGGAATCCATCTTGACAAAGAATTCACTGAAGCATAGTTTGTAATAGAGAAAATTTAGAAACAACCTACATGCCCATTAATAGGCAAATGGTGACATTTATATAAGCATACAGCAGAATGGTTACTGTAGTCACTCAAGTTCATCAAATGCATAGTATGTGCCAGACCCTACATTCACAGTTTCACTTTATCCTTGCAAGTTAGACACCATTACTTCCCTCATTTTATAGATGAGGGAACGGAGGCTCAGAGAGCTTGAGCCATTTGACCAGTCACTTAGAATTGAAGTGGTAGACACAGGATTTGAACCCGGGTTTATCTGATTCCACAATCATTCACCTTGACCACTGTGTCTCCTAAATGCAGGCATTAAGAAGGATAAGTTTAGATCAATGTTACTGTCACGAACAGTTGTCTATCCTGTGTTATTACAAAAAAAAAAAAGGATTGTAAAATGGTTATACAGTAAGATTTCAATTTTGTGAACTGAAAAAGAAATAACTTAAAATATCTGAAGGAATATTCACCAACTATTACTGGTGGTTATGTGGGTGGAAGGTAGAGATAGGATTAGGTCTGTGTTTATGGGTTATGCTAGAAATTTCTGTAAGGTTTGAGTTTTTCACCAAGAAATGGGATTCCTTTCATAAGCAGAAAAATAAAGATTTAAAAATAAAGGCAGCAGCAATTCTGGGTTGCTGGGAGCTGCATGGCAGCGTAAGCCTGAAGCTTCATGGAGGAGGGCACCATTGGCATTCTGGAGGACAGACAGCCTTCAGATCAGAGACCTGATCTGTGGTTGAGTTTTGTTTGACCCACACAACACTGACAATTTTTTATCAATTAGTTGTCATCGCTTAAAATGTATAAGATTTTGCATAAGAAGTAAGGATGTCTGGCTCCTCCAGGAAACTTGATTGTCTGGCCCCAGTGGGCCCACCTTCCCGGTTAGAGCTGCTTGGATGGGGCCAGTGCTTTCCAGTCCCCAGTGGCCAAGGTCACTCCCGCTCATTACCTGTCCCAGCTCTGTGCGCGTTAGCTTTGTTACTTGGGGCACGTGTTGAAATGGAGACATTCTTGGCACTCCATGACAAGCCATGCTCACCCCTCAGTTCAGCTGGGTATTGGCTCCAGGGGCACACATCAGGAGTTTGTCCCATCATTTATCTGACACACATTTATTACATTCTGTTTCTTCTCTAGACTAAGCCCATGCAGGTGTGAAAACTAAGAAAAGGAAGCCTCGCTTAGAAAGGAGCCAGGCGGCCAGCAGGGGGAGCACTCACGCCCAGCGCTAGCTGTCAACCCAAGGCCCAACAGTAAGAGAGGGACCTCACAAGGGGTTACTCCTGTGTTATCCTAGCCAGAGGAAGGAAAATTTCTCCTTGCCCCAGCAACAGCCCAGCCAATGACAGACAGTCACAGTTCAGCCATTGAGAAGCCACCATACTTCAAGCTCCCAGTTTACTCCAAAGGACCTTCAGTTTATAACCCCCAACCCCCGACTCCCCTCTTTCCTCTATAAAAGAGTGGTCCTCTCCTTGGGTCAGGGACTTGCCTGGGGTTTTGCTGGAGCTTGCTTGTCCCAGGTTGTAATTCTCAGCGATTCCCAAATAAACCCCGCTTTTGCTGGTAAAATAACCAGCTCCTCCAGATGATGCTACATGGAGGAGAAAAGAGCTCGCCGCTGAAGGCCTTGCCCAACTTGCAAAATTGTAAGGAAATACATGGTGGTAATTGTTGCAAACCTTTCAGTTTGAGGGTGGTCTGTTTCACAGCAGTAGATAACCATCACCAAAGTGGGCCTGATGTCTGGTTTGTTTCACTGTTCCCAGCCTCAGGTCCAGAGCCTGGGACACAATCCGAGTTCAGTGGATATTGAAGGAGTGAATAGACATACATTTGGGTGGATGAATAGATGGGTAGATACGTGCACTGACTCAGGGCTGACCGCCCTGGAGTGGCAGGCTCTGGCAGAATCAGGGACACAGGGCAGCAGCTTCATGGAAGACTGAGGGGCAGTTTCTGTTGGGATTGTTTTTGTTTGTTTTTGTTTTTTTGTTTTTGTTCTTGTTGGGATTGTTCTAACTCATTTCCTGGGCAGGGTTCCAGTCAGAGCCACTGGAGGTGGCATATCAAGGGTAGTACCTACTCAGATGTTCCCCGTGAGGTGGTGACTGCCATCTGGGGACCTGGAAGCCTCCACAGTGCAGTGGTTCCAGAGCCACACCAGCAGAAGGAATGCCTGGGGCTGGCGGCAGGGGGGAACCCTCCATTTCACTCGGTTCCAGAGTTAAGTCTCACATGACTGCAGTTGAACCGCTGGAACATATATATATATATATTTTTTTTTTTAAGATTGTGTTTGTTTATTTGACAGAGAAAGACACAGTGAGAGAGGGAACACAAGCGGGGGGAGTGGGAGAGGGAGAAGCAGGCTTCCCGCCGAGCAGGGAGCCTGATTCGGGGCTCGATCCCAGGACCCTGGAATCACGACCTGAGCCAAAGGCAGACGCTTAACGACTGAGCCACCCAGGCGCCCCTATTTTTTTTTTCATTCCAACCTTTGCAAGTCCAAGAAGGCAGCTGGGAGGAGGCTGGGACAGATGCCACATGAGCCAGATGGCTACACCCACATCCACTCACTGCTCTGCCAAAGGCCTGTCTCATTGGGCATCTGGATTCCCGCGTGATCTGCCTCAGCCTGCCGCCCCCACCGTCCCTCATGCACTTTGTGTCGTGGCCAAACTTAACTCGTCCTCATTCCTCACACTCTGCTTTGTCTGTTCAGCGTAGCTTTCTTCTCTTTTGTTCTTCCTTTGTGTGAGATGTTTTCCTCCTCCTGTTTGCCCAGAAAATGCTTAGTGCCCCTCCAAAGACACTTTCAAGCATCAGCTGTAAACCCAGGAGAGTCTCTCCCTCCTCTTGGTGCCCATGGCACTGAGCCAATGGGAACACAATGTCATCTGACCCTATATTGCTATAGCTCCTGTGTCTGTGACCTCCGTCAGGGCAGGGTGGGGAACAATAAAAATAACTCCTCTGTGTGTGATGTAAATTGTAAGGATTATCACATAGCCCTTGTGTGTTGAGCTGTGACCGTAGACCTGGCTCATCACAATCCTATGAGCCAGGTACCACTATCATGCTTCTTTCATGGATGGGGAAACTGAGGTACAGAAAGATTAGGTAACTTGCCTGAGGTTTGCACAGCTAACAGGGAATGACAAAGTCAGGATTTAAACCCAGGCAGTGCGGCCCCACAGCCTCTTCACTCTGCAACACCTCCATTTTCTCAATCCTTGTGACAAATAGCCATTTTTTTCTAAAGTAAGCTCTAAGCCAAATATGGGGCTTGAACGGACTCCCAGTTCAAGAGTTGCATATGCTCTACTGACTGAGCCAGCCAGGTGCCCCAAGTTACCATTTTATTGATGAGAAAGCCAAAGCTCAGATAAGCTAGGGAACTTAGTCAGAGTCACCCTGCTGGAGGGCAGCCGAACTAGGACACTGTCTGGTTCCCCAACACTCCCCTGCACTTCTTGTGAGCCAACAGTCCCCACTGTCTGGACCCAACTCCCCCAGGACCCGTGGTGAGTTCCACCCCCAATCCAAGCAGTGTCTGGGGTTCAGTCATTACCCACAGTCTTTGGGCAAAGCTAGGGAGCAGTCACTGCTGGGCTATACAACCTGAGTGTCCTTGGAGGGCAGAGCAGGGCCAGGGAGCCCAAGTCTCTGCCCACTGGAAGGGGCAGGTGGCCAGGTGTGAGGCCATGTCATAACTCTGAACGTAGACCCTGAGGGCATCTATGGAAGGGACACAGAATATGGGGGTGGGCTAAGGACAGGTCCAGAGATAGCACCTGTTACCCAAGTGTATTATAGACAAAGAAAGGTGTTGGGGGCAGTAAGTTGCTACCTTGGGCAATCAGCACTCAGTCAATCAACAGACATTTACAGGGCCTGTATGTGCCAGGCACTGGGCTGTGTGCTGGGGGCTCAGTAGGAAGCGAAAAGATACTTTTTGCCCTCATGAACCTTCTTGCCCAGTGCAGGAAATTTGGGACAATCACTTTTCCTCCTGCTTCTTTACCATTAGAATGGATGGCGTCTCCCTGCTGCCCCTGATTTGGTCATTTCTTTATCCAGCAAGTTTTTTTAAAATTTAAATTCAATTAGCCAACATATAGTACCTCATTAGTTTCAGATGTAGTGTTCAATAATTCATCCGTTGTGTATAACACCCAGGGCTCATCCCAGCACGTGCCCTCCTTAATGCCCATCACCCAATTATCCAGCAAGTATTTACCGAGTGCCCACCAAGAGCCAGCCCTTGTGCTCAGTGTAGAGAAAGCATTCACGAGCAAAACAGAAAAAAATCCCTGTTCTCCCGGAACTTCCAGTCAATAGACAACAAATAAACAAGGAAACACACAGAGAAGTGTTGACACTGGGAAATCAAGAGGGGAGGGGAGGTGGAGCAGATGAGGAGGACCCCGGATGTCTGAAGGCAGGAGAGACAGGCCTTCTATCCCTGCAGGAGGTATGCACAGGGAGGTACAGGAACAGGGTAAGGGAATGAGTGTGGGAGGTGGGAGGAGCAAGAAGTTGTGACCAGTTATCTCAGAAAGTGGGACCAGGATCTGAGTAGAGAAACACCGGAGAATTCCAGGAGGTGCGTGCCCAGGGGATCCTGCGCCCCGAGTTCACTGTGAGGCAGCCCTCTGGTTACCTGACCTGCTTCGCCTCAGGTACAGGTCCCCGTAGATGGATGAATGGGTTCAGCCAGGGTGTGGCGCTTCTAGGATATATCCATGTGCTCTTGGTACTCCTCTTTTCCAGAGGTGGCCCTAATTCTCCTCACCTTGAGTGCGAACTGGACTCCGTAATTCGCTTCTACTGAGTCGATTAAAACAAAAGCGATGGCCTGACTTGTGAGACTTGGTCACAAAAGGCACTTTGGCTTCCTGCTTGCTCTCTGTTTCGGGTCACTCACTCTGGGGGAAGCCAGAGGCCATGGCGGGAGGACACACAAGCAGCCCTCTGGATAGGACCATGTGGTGTGCAATGGGGGCTCTGTAGCCCTCAGCCATGTGAGTCAGCCCCCAAGGAGGGGGACCCCCGCAAACCTCCGGCCCCTACCAAGCTGTCAGATGATGGTGGCCCCGGCTGACAGCTTGACTGCAAACCTCATGAGAGACAGTGAGTCAGAACTTCCTAGCTCTCTTGCTCCTGAATTGCCTAACCCATGGAACAGCGAGGTAGTAAATTGTTTTTTGAAAGTTCTGGGATAATTTTTATACAACAACAGATAACAAATACACCAGTGTCTTCGATGGTGAGAGGAGTATTGGAGGGCAGGCTTCCACCTGGTTATGCAAGAACCCAGGCTCCTTCTATCTTGTGGCTCTGCCATCCCCTGGGCGCCCTTGGAGTTCCCCGGAGATCTGCACTGGGCTGGAAGTCTAGGATATAGAAAGTGAGGGAGATTGTTAGGGCGGTTTTCAATGAATAATGAATAATAAAAAATAGTGAAAAATGGGATGAGGAAGTGACATTTAAGATGGAACCGAAAGATGATTAGAGCGTAGGGTGGGTAGAAGGGAAAAAGAAACAAGGATCAGTAGGAAGATCCTCTGGCCTGAAAGTGTGGGTGTATTTTAGGAAACAAGGAGAATGCCTGAGTGATGAGCTTGGAGAGTGAGGCTGAGAATGGCCGAAAATGAGTCTGAAGAGGTGAGTGGAGACTGAGCACACTTGGCCTTGTAAACAGCCAGACTAGGGTCAGAGGAGCAGTTCTGCCCTGGGAAATGTCATCATGGCCACAGTAGAGGAAGGGACTGGAAGAGGGAGGGGTTAGCAGCTGGAGCAGGAAGAGTGGTCAGGAAGCTGGTGTAGCACTCAGAGATAAAAGCAGCCTGTCCTGGTCTGGGCGGGGTGGACAGGCACCCTGAAGGCATGGGGAGGGCCAGGATGTGGTGTTTGAGTTAAAGGGAGGGAGAGAGAAAAAAGGAGAAGCCAAGCAGCCCCAGGCTTCCGTGTGGAATATAGAATTATTTTCTTAGATGGGGAATCCCAGAGACTGTAGGTTTAGAGATAGCCTGTTGAGTTCACTTTTAAAAATTACGAAATATTTGATATGTACAAAATAATTGATGTCAGGTATACATAAGCAATGGAGTGAAATAATTAACACCCAGCTTGAAAAACAGAACATTATTGACATTGCTGTTTCCCCATTTCCTCTTCCCAACATAACTCCCCGACTCCCACACCCCTACTTTATATTATTTTTAAACTCATGACCTTGCTATCATTTTTCTCATAAACTTGAGTGGCTGTTTTATTATAAATATGCTTACCAAAACGTTCCAGTTAAGAATTGAAAGGATTTGCTTTTTATGTATAAAACTGACTGCATGCCCAATAAAGCTCTCAATATCTAGATCCTGTTTCAACAACTGGCTCAAACTTTCTGCCCAGACCCTGCCTCTCCTGTTGCTCTTGGCCACACATCCATTACTGGTGCAGTGTGCCCTATGGGGTGTGTTTCACTGGGCATGGCAAGATGTACTCTGTGCATTCATTGAGGTGGTGCAATTTTTCTCCTCTAATCTGTTAAAGGGGTAAAATGCATTTATTAAATTTCTCATCTCTAACCTGGCCTATTGATTGATTGATTGATTTTAAGTAGGCTCCACGCCCAGCTCAGAGCCCAACATGGGGCCTGAACTCGTGACCTGACCTGAGATCAAGAGTTGGATGCTTCAGGTGCCTGGGTGGCTCAGTGGGTTAAGAATCTGCTTTCAGAGGCGCTGGGGTGGCTCAGTTGTTAAGCGTCTGCCTTCGGCTCAGGTCATGATCCCAGGGTCCTGGGATTGAGCCCCGCATCAGGCTCCCTGCTACGCAGGAGGCCTGCTTCTCCCTCTCCCACTCCCCCTGCTTGCGTTCCTTCTCTCGTAGTGTCTCTCTCTGTCAAATGAATAAATAAAATCTTTATTTTTATTTTTTTTTAAGATTTTATTTATTTATTTGAGAGAGAGAATGAGATAGAGAGAGAGCATGAGAGGGGGGAGGGTCCGAGGGAGAAGCAGACTCCCCGCCGAGCAGGGAGCCTGATGCGGGACTCGATCCCGGGACTCCAGGATCATGACCTGAGCCGAAGGCAGTCGCTTAACCGACTGAGCCACTCAGGCGCCCATAAATAAAATCTTTAAAAAAAAAAAATCTTAAAAAAAAAAAGAGTCTGCCTTCAGCTCATGAACCTCGGATCATGATCCCGGGGTTCTGGGAGTGAGCCCCACATTGGGTTCCCTGCTCAGCAGGGAGCCTGCTTCTCCCTCTCCCTCTGCTGCTCCCCCTGCTTGTACTCTCTTACTCCCTGTCAAATAAGTAAGTAAGTAAATAAATAAATAAATCTTAAAAAGAAAAAAGAGTTGGACATTTAACCGACTGAGCCACCCAGGTGCCCCTAACCTGGCCTTTTTAGAATAAATCCAATTTGGGCACAGTGTGTTATCTTTTCTATATATTACTAGATTCAGTTTACTAATAATTTGCTTAGAGTTTTTATATCTATGTTTCTGAGCCTGCAGAATTTCTTATATTGTCTTTTTTGGCTTTTTGGTATCAAGTATGGTACCCTGATGATGTGTGGAGGAAGAGCCCTCTTTTTTTATACTCTGGAAAGATTTGTGTAAGATGCAATTATTTGTTCTTTGAATTTTAATCTTACTGGTGGAACTATATAGGCCTGGAGTATTCTTTATAAGATTTTATCTAATGATTCAATTTGTTTACTGTTATAGGACTAAGCAGGATTTCTGTTTCCATACGTTTTAGTTTTGGTGTATTATATTTTTCTATAAGGACTATTCTACTTTCATATAAACAAATATAGGTGTATAAAATAAGTATATGTTTCTTTTTAAGATTTATTTTATTTATTTGAGAGAGAAAGAGAGAGAATGCAAGTGGGGGGAGGGGCAGAGGGAGAGGATCTCAAGCAGACTCCAACCTGAGCTTAGAGCCAAATGTGAGATCAAGACCTGAGCTGAAGCCAAGACGGAGGCTTAACTGACTGAGCCACCCAGGCACCCCAGTATATGTTTCATATATAAAATATAAATATAAAAGTTGTCATAAAGTTGTTCATAATATCCTCATATATTTATTTTCTACTATCTGTAGGTATAGCACCCTTTTCATTCCTATTATTGTTAATTTGTGCCTTCTCTTTTAAAAATTATTCTGAATCAATCTTGCTAGAGGTTTGTTAATTTTATGGGTATTATCAAAGAACCAAATTATGACTTTTAAATTTTTTCTATTTTATTATTTTCTGCCCTTTATTATTTTATTCCTTCTACTTCATTAGGCATATTTTTGTTCTTTTTATTTTTTTAAATGATTTTATTTATTTATTTGACAGAGAGAGACACAGCAAGAGAGAGAACACAAGCAGGGGGAGTGAGAGAGGGAGAAGCAGGCTTCCTGCAGAGCAGGGACCCTGATGAGGGGCCCGATCCCAGGACCCTGGGATCATGACCTGAGCTGAAGGCAGACACTTAATGACTGAGCCACCCAGGTGCCCCATTTTTGTTCTTTTTAAAAAAGCTATCTATTTCGAAATAATTTTAGGCTTACAAAAAATTGCAAAAATAGTGCAGAGAGTTCCTGTATACCCTTCACCAAACTTCTCTTAATGCTAACATCTTACACAACCACAGGACTGTTATTGAAACCGGAAATTAACAGTGCTAGAATACTACTAGCTAATCTATAGACCTTGTTTTAATTGTGCTAACGGTCCCATTAACGTCTTTTTCCGGGTCCAGAATCCAATCCAATCCAGGATTCCAAATTGCATATAATTGGTATATTATTCATTGTTATGTAACAATTACGTTAAAACTTAGTAGCTTAAAACAACAAATATTTATTGTCTCATAGTTTCTGTGGGTCAGGAATTTAGGAGCTGCTTAGGTGGGTTGTTCTTGGTCAGGGTCTCTGATGACGTTGCATTCATGATGTCAGCCAGGACTGTGGTCATCTGACATCTTCACTAGGACTGGGGGATCTGCTTTCAAGATGGCCTATTCACATAACTACTTGAAGCTTCGGTTCACCATATGGGTCTCTCCATGGTGTTGCTCGAGTGGCCTCATGACATGGCAGCTGGCTTCACCCAAAAAAAGTAAAGCTGAAGCTGCAAAGTCCCTTATGACCTAGCTTCAGAAATCACCCTGTGTCATCTCCACAATATCCTATTGATACACCGGTCAGCCCTGTTCCATGAATAGCAGCATCACTCAGAGGCCATTTTGGAGGTTGGCTACCACACTTGTCATGTCTTCTTGGTCTTCTCCAATTTGGGAAAATCTCAGATATATTTTTCTTTCATGAACCTGACACTTTTTTCTGGAGTACTAGCCAGTTATTTTCTTTAGAATATCCCTCAATTTGGATTTACCTGTTGTTTCGTAATGATTACTTTGAGGTTATTCATTTGGGTAAGAATATTACAGAAGTGAAATGCTCTTCTAAGTGCTTCATATTAGATGTTACGTGATGTGGTGTGTCTTATAAATGGTCACGT
>NW_027397113.1:5826838-5953781 GCF_003265705.2 Callorhinus ursinus | reverse complement strand
TTGAGAGAGTGAGAATGAGAGAGAGAGAGTACATGAGAGGGGGGAGGGTTAGAGGGAGAAGCAGGCTCCTCGCTGAGCAGGGAGCCCGATGCGGGACTCGATCCCGGGACTCCAGGATCATGACCTGAGCCGAAGGCAGTCGCTTAACCAACTGAGCCACCCAGGCGCCCTCTCTCTTTTTTTTTTTTTAAGATTTTATTTATTTATTTGACAGAGAGATAGAGAGCACAAGTAGGCAGAGTGGCAGGCAGAGGGAGAGGGAGAAGCAGGCTCTCTGCTGAGCAGGGAGCTGGACATGGGGCTCGATCCCAGGACCCTGGGATCATGACCTGAGCCGAAGGCAGTCGCTTAACCGACTGAGCCACCCAGGCGCCCCACTTTTTTTTCTCTTTATGATTAGTAAACCTCTGTGAAGAGAGACTTTGAATTTATGCAAATATCTTGTTTCTCATCATACTTTCACTTACTAATTTTTTAATTTATTTTTAATTTATTTAATTTATTTTTTTAAAAGATTTTATTTATTTATTTATGTGAGAAACAGCATGAACGGGGAGAGGGTCAGAGGGAGAAGCAGGCTCCCAGGACTCCGGGCTCATGACCTGAGCCAAAAGCTGTCACTTAACCAACTGAGCCACCCAGACACCCTTTACTAATTTTTTTAGACATGATTTCTTTTCTTTTGTTTTTAAATATTTTATTTATTTATTTTTAAAAGATTTATTTATTTGACAGAGAGAGATAGTGAGAGAAGGAACACAAGCAGGGGGAGTGGGAGAGGGAGAAGCAGGCTTCCCGTGGAGCAGGGAGCCCAACACGGGGCTCGATCCCAGGACCCCGGGATCATGACCCGAGCCGAAGGCAGAAGTTTAACAGTTGAGCCACCCAGGCGCCCCTATTTATTTATTTTTAAGGAATCTCTACACCCAACGTGAGCTCGAACTCAAAACCCCGAGATTAAAAGTCACATGCTCTACTGACTGAGCCAGTCAGGCACCCCTTACTTATTAATTTTAACATCCATCAATGAATCATGCCTGGGACAGGTGGGGAGAGGGAGAGACAGTCTCAAACAGACTCCATGCTGATCGCAGAGCCTGACACGGGGCTCGATCTCATAAGCCTGAGATCATCACCTGAGCCAAAAATCAAGAGTTGGGTTGCTCAACCAACTGAGCCACCCAGGCGCCCCCCTTTTTTTCCCTTTTACAGCTGCATAGTACTCCATTGTCTGGATGTACCAAATCCCCTCACCCATCTCCCATGTACAATAATATAGTGTGTAAAGCTTGTTTCAATTATTTGCAATGACAAACAATGCTTCAATAAATAATCTTGTGCGTATACATTTTCATATTGTTGGAGGTGTATCATTGGGAAATTCCTAGATGTGGCATTGCTGGGCCACAAAGTAAGTCCATACATAGCTTTGTTACACGTTGCCAAATTTCCCTACAGAAGGGTTATACCAGTTCCCGTTTCCATTGGCAACATGAGAAGATCTGTTTCACCACAACCTCGCCAACAAAATATGTTGTTGTATTGTTCACTTTTTACCAGTCTGATAGGTGTTTCAGTGTTGATTTGATTTATTTAAGTGAGTTTGAACATTTTTTCATATGTTTGGAAAAGAATTTCATGTCTTTTATTGGGTGAATTTTCTGTTCAGATCTTTTTCTCATTTTTATTTTTACTTTTTTAAAAAGATTTTGTTTATTTGACAGAGAGAGACACAGCGAGAGAGGGAACACAAGCAGAGGGAGTGGGAGAGGGAGAAGCAGGCTTCCTGCTGAGCAGGGAGCCGGATGCGGGGCTCAATCCCAGGACCCTGGGATCATGACCTGAGCCGAAGGCAGACACTTAACAACTGAGCAACCCAGGTGCCCCGCCCATTTTTTTTTTTAAATCTAGGTTTTAGTCTTTTGTCCCACAATTTGTAACGGTTCTTTGTATATTAAGGATATAGGGTGAAAATTTTTCTCTTAATTTGTCAGGTGTCTTTGTTTGTTTAGAAGCTGTTTAGGAGCTTTTGTTTTCTATTTTGTATACAATGTTTCTATTGCTGGTATGTTTTAAGGGGATGAAGTATTAACACGAGATAATTTCGACAGCAAGCAAAAGGCTCCTATTCTGAAGCCTTTAAAAAAAGGACATTTATTATTTCATACAACAAGAAGTTCGAGTAGGTGGTGAACTCCTCTTGTAATTAAGTGGTTCAGTGATGTCATCAGAGATTCAGAATTTTCTTATATTTCTCCTCTGACATTCTCAACATGTTGATTTTTGTCTCCTGACCTGTCCTCTCAGGGTCCTAAGATGACTGTCACAGCTTGTTCATGGTGTTTTTGCCTTGCAAAAAACTTTCCTTCATGTGAGGTGGTCGAATTTATTAATCTTGTCTTTCACCATCTCTGGATTTTGATCAGAGTTAGAAAGGCCGTTTCTACTCAGAGGTGAATGAGGAATTCACTCATATTTTCTTCCAGTGCTTCTATGGTTTTATATTGACATTTAGATTCCCGATGCACTTGAAGTGTATTCTCAGGTAGAGTGTAAGGAATGGGTCTATTTTTTTTCTTTTTCCAAATGGTTAGTGGGTGGTCCCACACCATTATTATAAAGGTCACCTTTTCTCCGGTGGATTTGAGATCCCTCCCGTGCCTCCTGCCCTATACCAAATTCCCACTGTATTTGGGTTAGGTGTTCTCTTCTATTCCACTGGTTTGTCTATTCCCGGACCACTACCACGCTGTGTTAATTGCAGAGGCTTTATACTTGTTTTATCGTCTGCTAGGACTGGTCCTCCTAGTGATCTATTGTTGTGATAGTTACCTATCTCCTGTGTTTTAGCAGCTTCTGGGGGAGCCCAGAATCTGGGAACAGCCTCATTGAGGACTCTGGCTGGAGGTCCCTCATGAGCTAATCTTAATGAGTTAACTTAATGAGTTAAGCAAGGCTGCAGTCAACTCAGGTTTCCTTGGAGGTTGAGGCTTGGAGAGTCACCTTCTAAGCTCCCTCAAGTGGCTGGGGGCAGGCCTCAGCTCCTCCCCAGCTGGAGACCTCATTTTCTTGCCGTGTGGGCCTCTCCATGGGACTGCTTACAACACGGTTTCCCTCAGCATAACTGATCCAAGAGAGAGAAAGTGAGAAAGGCCCAAGTTGGAAACCTCAGTTTTTATAACCTAGAAACTGGGAATGAGAAGACATTGTGCCAAATAAAATCAGTTCCTTTCAGCAGAATTATGGAGCTCTTCATCGTCATAGCCTGCCTTTCCACCTGGGCAGAACCTCTGCCTCACCCTATGGGATCTAGGGGTGGGGAGAGCAGCCCATTATCATGAGTGAGGCCTCTGCTCTATAAGCTGGTGGGGGAGGGGGATAGTAGCCCGAGGTCTTCTTGACTTGCCCTTTTGGCATGGAATACCTGTCCTAGGAGAGAGCTGGGGTGTGAGTCATGGGGATCCAGTATTTTAGGCCTGTCATGCCTGCAGTAGAGCTTCTTCTCTACAAGTGT
This sequence comes from Callorhinus ursinus, assembly GCF_003265705.2. Lineage (NCBI taxonomy): Eukaryota > Metazoa > Chordata > Mammalia > Carnivora > Otariidae > Callorhinus > Callorhinus ursinus. Next base: position 5,950,267 of record NW_027397113.1, on the reverse strand, counting down.
GGGTTGTGTGTGGGGAAAAGATGCCCGGTTCTTTTTTGCTGCACCTTCCTGGACTAGAGAGAGCTTCCATGACAAGGGGCGTGGCACACATTGATGGTTTGCCCCTCCTGGAGTGAAATATTCGCTCTGTACTGGGAAGTGGGGATTGGAATGGGAGAGGGAGCCCCCTGTTTTCTCGGCTGCACAGCCCCAGAGTAGAAGCTTCCAGAAGACAGAATGAGGAGGGGATGGGAAGAGAAAAGAGTGGGTTGTGGCTCAGATGCCCCAAGCTCTCACTGTTCTGTTCTTACTGAAATGTCCTTGAATGAATTCTCCTACATTTGCTGGATATGGCTGTAGGATAATTTCCAGACATTAAAATGGTTGGGTGTTCAAAAACATTTTTTCCCAGTTAAACGGTTGTTTCATTGGGGAGAGAGTCTACCAAACTCCTCACTCTGACATTTTGGAAATTGACCTCAAGATTTAAAAATATTTCTTGGTCCATGGTTTTCCTCTTGTCATTTCTTATTTGTTATACGTGTGCTCTCCCCCCTCTTAAACAAGTGAGCTGGTACTTTTTCTATTTGTTAATCTTTCCAAAAATCCAAGTCCAATTTTTATTCTCCAGTCCATTCATCTTTGTTTTTTTTGTTTTTTTTTTTAATTGTTTCCCCATTTGTGCTTTCTTTGGGTTTACTTTGTGGCTCTTTCTCTAGTTTTGAGCTGGGAATTACCATTCATTTCTTTTCATTCTTTCATTTTAATGATGAAAGTGTTTAGTGCAGCGAATTTCCCTTTGGTCGTTGCTTTCAACAGATTTCACAGAATCCAGTAAGGAGGATTCTCATTCTCATTATTTTTTAAAAATTGGTATTCCAGTTTGTTTTCACCAAAATCTTCTTGGTTTTGTCTTTATTAATAATTTCATATTTTATTATGTTGTGCTCAGACAATATTGTTTATAATGTTTCTACTTTATTGAGCTTACTGATGATTTCTTTGTGACCTAACATGTGACTCGTTCTTTTTTTTTTTTGGTGGGGGGGATACTTTTCTTTGGATTCATGGTGGTTTTTTCAGTGGGGGGAGATCTCCTCAGTTGATGTGCATTTTATTTTCCGATTTTTTTTTTTTTTGGTATGTATGTATGTATTTAGTAGGTTCAGGCGTGGGGCTTGAACTCACGACCCTGAGATCAAGAGCTGCATGCTCTACCAACTGAGTCAGACAGGCGCCCCGCTTTTTTTTTTTTTTTTTTTTTGGTTTTTAATAATAGCTCCGTACAGATCTGTTAATAATCTTCTTTTTCGGGCTGCCTGGGTAGCTCAGTCGGTTAAGTGTTTGCCTTCGGCTCGGGTCATGATCCCAGGGTCCTGGGATTGAGTCCCACATCAGGCTTCCTGTTCAGTGGGGACTCTGCTTCTCCTCTCCCTCTGCCTGCCACTCCTCCCTGATTGTGCTCTCTCTCTGACAAATAAATAAATAAAATCTTTAAAAAAAATAATCTTTTTTTTAAAATTTCTTGTGGTACTGGGTGTTTTACAAGATTCCTAGGTCAATAGCAAGCTGATGTCAATAGAGCAAAGTCTACGGTTTAGTGGATTTTCATTTGTTTGTTTGGTGGGGGGAGGGATTTTGTTTCTGTGGGATTTGTGCTTCCGAATTTTGTTTCTCTTTTGTCTTGTAAGACCCTAAATTTTTCCCTCTTGTTTTTTACCCCCTTCACCACTCAATTGCTCAAGGACACCTCTTGCTTGAAATTGGTTGAGTTGCATTATGGTCGAGAATTTAATCCATTTACTGGAAAATGTTCTGTGTATGTTTTTCTGCATTTAGGTGCAGTGTTCTGGATTTGTCCACTAGGTCAAATTCATTAACCACATTCTTCATATCTCTTATGCCTTTAGTAACTTTTTTGCCTGCACGTGCCATCAAATCTTTCTTTTTTTCTTTTTTTATGAGCCCTCAAATCTACAACTGTAATTTGTCTGTTTTTCCTTGTGGTTCTATCCATTTATATATATAATATGTGTTTTATATATATATATATAAGTTACATATCTTTATTGCTATTTATTTTTCCTTGTGGTTCTACCTACTTATATATGTGTATATACTTACATATCTTTATTGCTATGGACTTTATATTTTAAAATTTTTTATTGTTATGTTAATCACCATACATTACATCATTAGTTCTTGATGATGCATAACACCGAGTGCTCCACGCAGAATGTGCCCTCTTTAATACCCATCACCAGGCTAACCCATCCCCCCACCCTCCTCCCCTCTAGAACCCTCAGTTTGTTTTTCAGAGTCCATAGTCTCTCATGGTTCTGGACTTTATTCTTTTATGAAAGATTTTATTTAATTTTTGACAGAGAGAGACACAGCGAGAGAGGGAACACAAGCAGGGGGAGTGGGAGAGGGAGAAGCAGGCTTCCCGCGGAGCAGGGACCCCGATGTGGGGCTTGATCCCAGGACCCTGGGACCATGACCTGAGCCAAAGGCAGACGCTTAATGACTGTGCCACCCAGTCGCCCCTGGACTTCATTTTTTAAAAAGATTTTATTTATTTATTTATTTGAGAGAGAGAGAGAGAGCACGCGAACACGAGTGGTGGGAGAGGCAGAGGGAGAAGTAGATTCCCTGCTGATCGGGGAGCCAGATGCAGGACTTAATCCCAGCACTCCAGGATCATGACCTGAGCCAAAGGTAGACACTTAACCGACTGAGTCACCCAGGTGCCCCACGGACTTTATTTTTAAGAGTAAATAAATTTTATGGTGCCTGGGTGGCTCAGTAGCTGGGCGTCTGCCTTTGGCTCAGGTCATGATCCCGGGGTCCTGGGATCGAGCCCCACATCGGGCTCCCTGCTCTGCGGGAAGCCTGCTTCTCCCTCTCCCACTCCCCCTGCTTGTGTTCTCTCTCTCACTGTGTCTCTCTCTGTCAAATAAATAAATAAAATCTAAAAAAAAGAGTAAATAAATTTTAAGTTGCTATATATTTTAGAAATCATTATGTAAGCACCCTCTTTCTGTCTAGTAATGCTTTTAACCTGGAATTTATTTTTTTCTGATACTAACATAGCTTTTTCAGCTTTAATATTTGCCTTATATTTTCTCTATCCTTGTACTTCCAAATTCTTTATATCTCCCCCTTTTTTTGAGAGAGAGAGAGAGAGAGCATGAGCAGTGCGGGGAGGAGCAGAGGGAGAGAAAGAATCCCAAGCAGGCTCCACGCCCAGCAAGGAGCCTAACACGGGGCTTGATCTCATGACCCTGAGATCACAACCTGAGCTGAAATCAAGAGTCGGCCATCCAACCGACTGAGCCACCCAGGTGCCCCCATATCCTTGTGTTTCATGTGTATCTTTTATAAATAGCATGCAGTGCTAATATACAATGTTATAAATAGTAGATTTGGTAGCATAGCATAAATCATGCTGTGATAAATGTGGTGGGCAGAATAGTGGCCTCTCACAGATGTCCACATCCCAGTTCCTGGAAACTGTGAACCTTACCTCACATGGCAAAAGGTACTTTGCAGATGTGATTAAGTCTAGGATCTGGAGATGAAGAGATTATCCTGGATTATCCATGTGAGCCAAATGTCATCATAAGGGTCCTTAAAAGCGGAAGTGGGGTCAGAGTTCGAGATTTGAAGATGAGATGCTGCTCTCTGTGAAGATGAAGGGCAAGGCCATGAATCAAGGATTGCAGGCCACCTCCACACGGAATGCGACCTTACTGTCACCTTGATTTTAGCGGAGTGAGATGCATTTTGGACTTCTGACCTCCAGAACCTGTAAGATGATAGATTTGTATCGTTTGAAGCCACTCCATTGCTGTGGCCCCAGCAGCAGAGAGAGATCCAGTATGATAACAAGCAACTTCCAAATCTTGGTGGCTTTCAAAAACAAAAGTTTCTCTCTCTCTCACATTCCATGCCCTTTACAGGTTGGCTTTGTATCCGTTTCCTGTCTTCTTTATTCCAGGCTCCAGGCTAGAGAGGCCGCCCAGCACAGGTGGAAAAGAGCAAGGGTAGAAACACCTTGGGGCTCCTACAGTTTCTGCTCGGGTGTGGCATAAACCGTTTCTGCTCAAATTCCAGTAACTGATGCAAGCCATCCCAGTCAGTATAAAACGGGGTAGCGAGCCGAATTGTCCCGGAGGAAGGACACCTGTCTTATCGGGAGGGACTAGCATGTGTACAGGCCCTGGGGCAAGGAGTGGGGGACAGAGTTCAGAGAACTGAAAGAAGATGGTCTGGCTGGAGGGCGGCAGAGAGGCAGGGCCAGGGATGTGGTTGGAGAGAGGAGCAAGACCGGATGGTGCAGAGCCTGGTAAGCCGACTATTCATCCAGCGAATGTGAGCAGAGTGCTTACACAGTAGGCTGAGTCAGGGCTGGAAGCTTGGGGACAGACAAGGCTGACAAGGTCCCTGTTCTGGAGGCATTTACCTAGTGGGAAGTAACAAGGAAGCGAGATGATTGCAGACAGTGATCATATAAGTACCACAGTTAAGGAGTTTGTATTTTATTAAAAGGACTATTTTTATTTTATTTTTATTTTTTTAAGATTTTATTTGAGAGAGAGAGCATGAGCAGTGTGAGGGGCAGAGGGAGAAGCAGACTCCCCGCTGAACAAAGAGCCTGATGTGGGGCTCGATCCCAGGACCCTGAGATCATGACCTGAGCTGAAGGCAGACGCTTAACCGACTGAGCCACCCAAGTGCCCCTAAAAGGACTATTTTTCAAAGATTACTGCAGCTCTAGGGAGGGCCAAGAGCACAGGAAGTCAGAGACTGTTCAGCAGACCACTGGGTGAGTCAGGCAGAACGTGATGGCCGGGGAGGCAGAGGGGAGAGGAGGTGGGCATGAATTAGGGAGAGATTTCTGAGCTAGAATCCACAAGATTTAGTGATGAACTGGATGTCGGGGGTGAGAAAGAAAGTAAAAATACTTGCAAATTCTCAGCCAAGAGGACATCGCCTAGCAAGGGGAACGAAGCAGCAGCATGATGGAGTCTTACCCCAAAGCAAACCTACTGTGTGCTTCTATTTACATAAAGTTAAAAACAGGCAAAAGTAACCAATGAAGATAGAGTCCAGAATAGTGATTAGCCTTTGCGGGGAAGTGGCGGGGGTGGGGGTGGGGGTGGGGACTAGAGCCCGGGCAGGGCACGCAGAGCCCCTGGGTACACAGCTCTCAAAACTCATCACGTGACTCATTTCTGTTCTGTGTACTTTTCTATGTGGCTGCAATAAAAAGTGTACTGGAAAACAACGACCCCTAATTTTGTTGTTGCTATGTTACTTTTGAACAACTGCTGGTAAGTAGATGGGGAAACGGAAGAAGGAACAGGTTCCTGCGGGCAGATAACGAGGTGCCTGGAGAAAACAAGCAGAGAGGGCCGAGAGGCAGCAGGAGGTACAAGTGTGGACATGGGGGAGTGTCAGGGCTGGGAAGAGCCTTTGGAGCCTCTGGAAGGATTTAAAGTTGGTGGACTTGACAAGGCAATTCAGGGAGCAAATCAGGGGGCATGGGCACAGGAAGGGGGCCCAGAGCCAGGCCTGGAAGTTTGGCTGCCCTCTGCCTTCTGGATCCACGTTCCAGGGTGACCCTCTGAACACGCCCACTCGGGGCTCATCTCCAGCTCTTCCAGTCTCCGTCCCCGCCTGCCCCCTGCCCCCCCGGGCCTCCTACACACTCAGCCCGGGTAGCGTCAGTCTCGAGGCTCTGGCTTTTTCTTCTAGAGTGGTCTACCCTTGGTTGCCTCTCTCCTGTCTGGTTTTTGTCTCTCTGGGGCTTCTTGAGGCCCTAGAATGAGAGAATCCTTATCTTTGAAATACTACAGTCTATTAACAAAAATCAACCATTGAACAAACATCTTCAAAATGAAAGCCTTGCTCTGGGAAAGACAATGTTAAGAGAGTGAAAAGAGGACCTATAGTTTGGGAGAAAATATTGACAAATTTATCTGACAAAAGCTTGTACCTAGAATATGTAAAGAACTCTCTAAACTCAACAGTAAGAAAACAAACAATCCAATTAACAAACAAGCAACGGACTCCAACGGACACTTCACCAGAGAAGATAAGTGGATGCAAAATGTATGCATGTCCTAGGGCTGCCACGTAGCAAAGTACCAGGAACTGGAGGGCTTCAAAGAGAAAGCTACTATCTCAGTGCTGGAGGCTGGAAGTCCAAAATCAAGGTGTTAGCGGGGCCATGCCGTCTCTCTGGCGGGGGCAGGCAAGCCTTGGTGTTCCCTGGCTGGTAGCTAGCACACTCCAATCTCTGCCTCTGTTGTTACCTGGCTGTCTTCCCACTGGGTGTCTGTCTTTTTTTTTTTTTTAAGATTTTATTTATTTATTTACTTATTTGAGACAGAGAGAGAAAGAGAGGGTGAGCGTGAACGTGGGGGGAGGGGCAGAGGGAGAGGGAGAGAAAATCTCCAGCAGACTCCCCACTGAGCGTGGAGCCTGGCCCGGGGCTCAATCTCATGACCCTGATGAGATCATGACTTGAGCCAAAACCAAAAGTCCGGATGTTTGACCAGCTGAGCCACCCAGGGGCCCCTCATGTCTGTTTTCACCTGTCTCTGTGTCTCTTCCCCTTTAAAGACACCAGTCATATTGGACTAGAGCTTATGCTAATCAAGTATGACCTCATCTTTACCTGATTACATCTGCAGAGACCCTATTTCCAAATAACATCACATTCACAGGAAATGGAGGAGGTGGGGTGACCAACATATCTTTTGGTGGTTGGTGGGGGCAACAATATACTCCACAACTGAAAATAAGCACGTGAAAAGATGGTCAATATCATCAGCCATTAGGAAAATGCAAATTAAAACCACACGACTAAGGAAACCAAATATGTAAGTGTAGTTAGACACAGAAGTATATAACACAGTTTAATTAAAATTTGTTGCTTAGAAATCCATTTATCAAAAGTTTATAGGTAGAGGGTGTCAGAATAATAAAAAAATGATGGAGAAGGTACATATTCATTTATAGGTAGAAGTAACTAGGAAGGCGTGAAAAGAAAGAAAAAAAAAACCCATAGGACTAAAATAAAGAATACTGACAATACCAAAATTGTCTCTGAAAAAGTTTCACAGTCTCTTATAAAGTTAAACATACATTTACCATATGACTCCTCCTAGGTGTTTATCTTAGAGAAATAAAAAGGTATGTTCATGTAAAAACCCGTACACAAATGTTCACAGCAGCTTTATTTGTAATAGCCCGCACTGGAGTCAACCCATTCCAAACTGTGGAATACTACTTGGTAATAAAAATCCACAATAATAAAAAGGAATGAACCTCTGATATATGCAGCAACTTGGGTGGGTCTGAAGGTATTATGTTGAATGAAAAAGCCAGCCTCCAAGGTCACATACAGTACGATTCTAATTATGTAATGATCTTAACGTGATAACAGATGAATGGTTGCTCGAGGCTGGGGGTAGGACAGAGGGTGTGAATCTGAAGGAATCATGAAGGAGTTCCTTTGGGTGACGGAATTATTGTGTATCCTGCTTGGGGTGGTAGATACACCAATCCATGCATGTGATAACATTTAGAGAACCAGACACCAAAAAAAAAAATCCAAGAGTGAGTGCTTGTGAAAACTGATGAAATCTGAATGAGGTCCATAGTTTTGTTGTACCAGTGTCAATGTCCTGGTTCTCACTGTTCTCTGGTTATGTAAGATGTTACCATTGGGGGAAGCTGGGCAAAGGGGACACAAAAACTTTCCATACTTTTCCTTTTTTTTTTTTTTAAAGATTTTATTTATTTATTTGACAGAGACACAGCGAGAGAGGGAACACAAGCAGGGGGAGTGGGAGAGGGAGAAGCAGGCTTCCCGTGGGGCAGGCAGCCCAATGTGAGGCTCGATCCCAGGACCCTGGGATCATGACCTAAGCTGAAGGCAGACGCTTAATGACTGAGCCACTCAGGTGCCCCCCCCCTTTTTTAAAGAGAGGCATGGGGTGGGGGAGGGGCAGAGGAAGAGGGAGAGAGATTCCTAAGCAGGCTCCATGCTCAGCGCAGAGCCCGATGCAGGGCTTGATCTCATGACGCTGAGATCATGACCAGAGCCAAAAAATCAAGAGTTGGACGCTTAACCGACTGAGCCACCCAGGTGCCCCTCCATACTTTTTAAGCAACATCTGTGTGAGTCTAAATTCTTTCAAAATAAAAAATGAAAATATTCTCTCCAATGTGGAGTGTGGAAGCCCAAGGCTGGCACTGAAGGAAATGCGCCTGAAGCCCACCCACAGGCTTTTTTGTACCCACTTACTGAGGGGGAGAGGCTGAAAACACAGTTGGTCTAGGGAATTCATTCATTCATTCATTCATTCGTTCATTCTGAACACCTTCTCTATGTCAGGCTCTGTCGGGAAACAGCACTAGACCCAGCCAGCCAGGTTCCCTGGCTTAGGCTTCAACGTGGGGCCTGGGCCAGACAGCCAGGTTGAAATGTGGTCCTCCACTCACTAGCTCCACTCACTAGCTTTGTGGCTGGCAGTGAGTTACTTAACCTCCCAGAGACCACCCAAACTCTGCAGTTTAGTTGTAGTTCTCATTTGTAAAACAAGGCTACTAACAATATCCACTTCGTAGGGTGGTCGTGAGGAACACGTGAGCTGATTCAATTACAGGCTCTTTAGTGACATGTTTGGGGGGCTTGCTATGGAGACTGTGGGGGTCACAGCTTCCTTTCTAGGGGAGGCCGACAACAAATACACAACGGGAAACACAGATCTCCACCACCTCCACACACACACACACAAGCAGGGTGGCCTGATGAGACTGGGTAGTCGGAGAGGCTCAGCAGCCTCAGGGATCATGGGAGGTCGCCCCAAAGAGAGGACTCAGACCAGAGAGACTAAGAAACTAAGAGATTCAGAGACACTCATAGAGACTCAGAGACCCAGAGATTCTAAGGCACCCAGAGACCAAGAGATGTCCAGAGACCCAGAGTGACCAAGAGATCCAGAGATGCATAGAGACCCAGAGACTGAGAGAGATCCAGAGAGACAAAGACAGCCAGAGAGAGACAAAAAGACCTAGAACATCAAAGAGACCCACAGACCCAGAGAGGCCAAAAGACTCAGAGATATCAGAGACCCAGAGAGATCCAGAGAGACCTGGAGAGATCCAGAGACACCAAAAAACTCTGAGACACAGAGACACCAAGAGACCCCAAAACACCCAGATACCCAGAAATGCAAAGAGATTGAGAGACAGAGAGATCAAGAGATTAAGGGACTCAGAAACCAACAGAGATGGAGGGACACAGAACAGGAGGGGCAGTTCCCAGGAATGAAAATTCACACTGGCACCCAGGGTCAAAGCCTGAGACTGGGAGCAAAGCAGAGACGGCTGCTGGGTGTCCAACCAGTGAAGAGCAGCCAGGTCAGAGGAAGGAGACTGCATCTGAAGTCTGCGGACCTGGGCTCCAAACCTGGCCCTGTGCTCACCACCCACCTGGTCCAGCCACATTAAAATGTCAGCAGGCTGAGGCCCCGAGCCTCAGTTTCCCATCTGAAAAATGTCAGTGAGAACCACAAAACTGACCTTCCAGGGGCAGATGTGTTGGTCACGTGACTTGAGCCCCCTTATGTGGTTACTTTGAGCATAAATGATTCAACTTCTTTCTGGCCTCCGTTTCTATTAAATATGTATTTTATTTTATTTTATTTTATTTTTTATTTATTTTTTAACATTTCATTTATTTATTTGACAGAGAGACACACAGCAAGAGAGGGAACACAAGCAGGGGGAGTGGGAGAGGGAGAAGCAGGCTTCCCGCTGAGCAGGGAGCCCAAAGCGGGGCTCGATCCCAGGACCCTGGGATCATGACCTGAGCCGAAGGCAGAAGCTTAACAACTGAGACACCCAGGCGCCCCTTATTTTATTTTTAAAAAAGATTTTATCTGTTTATTTGAGAGAGAGCGAGAGCAAGAGATCACAGAGGGAGAGGGAGAAGCAGACTCCCCTCTCAATCTGATGGGTGTTTTGGTGTTTTGATTTTATTTCTTTTAAGTGAGTTTGAACATTTTTTCATATATTTGGAAAAGATTTTCATGTCTTTTATTTGGTGAATTTTCTGTTCAGATCTTTTTCTCATTTTTTATTTTTTTAAGATTTTATTTATTTATTTGACAGAGAGAGACACAGAGAGAGAGGGAACACAAGCAGGGGGAGTGGCAGAGGGAGAAGCAGGCTTCCCGCAGAGCAGGGAGCCCGATGCGGGGCTCGATCCCAGGACCCTGAGACCATGACCTGAGCAAAAGGCAGACACTCAACCAACTGAGCCACCCAGGTGCCCCTAAATACATATTTTAAAAGTCACATGTCACCACCTCACACTCATTAGGATGGCTACTATCAACAAAACAGAAAATAACAAGTGTTGGCAACAATGCGGAGAAGTTAGAACCCTTGTCGGCCGTTTGTGGGACTGCAAAATGGTGCCGTCGCTGTGGGAAACAATTTGATGCTTCCTCAAAATGTTTTTTTAAAGATTTTATTTATTTATTTATTTGAGAGAGAGAGAATGAGAGACAGAGAGCACGAGAGGGAAGAGGGTCAGAGGGAGAAGCAGACTCCCTGCTGAGTAGGGAGCCCGATGTGGGACTCGATCCCGGGACTCCAAGATCATGACCGGAGCTGAAGGCAGTCGCTTAACCAACTGAGCCACCCAGGCGCCCGCTTCCTCAAAATATTAAACATAGAATTATCTCCTGATCCAGCAATTCCACTTCTCAGTGTATACCTCAAAGCAAGGTCTTGAGATATTTGTACACCTATGTTCATGGCTTACTTATTCACCAGAGCCAGGATAGGGAAATAGCCTAAGTGTCCAAGGATGGATGAATGGATAAGCAAACTGTGGTCTATACGTGGAATGGGATATTATTCAGCCTTAAAAAGGAAGGGAATCCTGACATATGCCAGGGCACGGATGAACCCTGAGGACATGCTAAGCGAAATAAGCCGGTCACAAAGAGACAACTCCTGTGTAATTCCACTTGTAGGAGGTGAATTCACACACAGAAAGCAGCTTGGTGGTTGCCCTGGACTGGGGGAGGGGAAATGGGGGGTGACTGTTTAATAGGCATAGACACCCAGTTTTGCAAGATGAAGAGTTTCGGAGATGGGTGGTGGTGATGGTTGCACAACAATATGAATGTACTTAAATCTACCCAACGTAAAAATGGCTAAGGTAGTAAATTGTATGGTATGTGTATTTTATCACGATAAAAAAGGGGGGGGGAACCCAAGTGTCACCTATTAAAAGTAGAAGGTAATGCAGATGGTGACTGTCCCGTAGGACTGTAGAGAGAGTAAATGAACCAGTGAGCACGGCAAGGCTTAAGGTCTGCACCAAGCTAGGGGGGTGGGGAGGTGAGGGGGAGGGGCTTGCTGGTCTTTAGCAAAGGCCTCCTCTCCCACCTTGGAGCCACTGGCTAGGCTCCCCCTGCCACTAAAGGATCTTGGGAGGGGGATGCGGACTCTGGGAAATCTTATGCCAAGACATTCTCCTCTCTGGCTCCTAGGTTTTGAGGTTCCTGGATCTGAAACAGAGACCCAACCAGCGACCCTGTCCCACCAAGACACAATCAGTTAATCGTGCCCAGGCCTCCTTTCCGGCCTGCACCTTGGCTTCACCTTTAAGAAAGAGGTGGGGAGGGGAGCGTGTTGCCATTCCGGCCTTGGGGTCCCGCTGGCCTGCCTTTACTCCTCTTGCAGGTGGTGAAATGTTGGAGAAGCTCTTACCTTGGGGGGCCGCAGCTGGGAGGCGAATGTGGAGACCAAGTGCACTCCAGGTAGAGGTGGGTGGTGATGGCCCAAAGCCCCACCCCCTCCCCAGGAAGGGGCCTGATTGGTGGAGGCCTGCGGGGGCGGAGCAGCGCTAGGGCTTTATAAATGTAGTCCCTGGGCGCGAGGAGTCATGCTGTAGGTAATCCCCTAGCTCAGGTGAGGCGTTTTGGAGGAGGAGGAGGGTGGGCTGTTTGTGGGAGCCTAGATGGAGGACCCCAGGTTGGCCACAGGGTGGTGGGCGGCAACTTCTGAGCCCCGAGGGTGGCGTCTCTCCCCGTAGCTTGAAAATTTTGAGGTCGCCCCACCTCAGGTACATGTCTAATAACATCCCCCCTCTGGGCCTCAGTTTCCTCTCCGTGAAGGAAGGGGTTGGTGGTCCTTCCAAATATGCCGCTTTGGTGTGGAGTGAGGGGGTATTTGGGTGTTGGGGGGGGCCAGAGGAGCAATTAAACTCTTTGGCTTTGGGGGTCAGGCCGGCCCCACATTTTAAGTAGCTGTGACAAGACTTCCACGCTTCAGCTTCCGTGTTTGCAAAATGGGTATTGGCCTAGACCCACTCCCGGGATGAAGTGAAATAATGCCCTTAAAGAATTTAGCACAGCCCCAGGCACTTAGGAGGCCTTCAGTGGGCCTGCTGATGCTCTGCTTCCTCCCTGGCCTGGCCTGGGGTGCCAGGATGCGGGGGCGGGGGGGGCTCATCCTCCAGGAACTCTGCTGCTTTTCTGGCCTCACCCCACACATAAGCCAGTTTCTGTCTGCTCCCAGCACCGCCCCGCCCCCCACCCCAAGTCTCCACCTTCTGGAGGTCCTGTGTCAGGCCAGCCTCATCAACCCCCTCGATTTGGGGGGGGCGAGGGGGTAGGTCCTAAATCCTGAGGCTGCTTTCTCTACACGCCCCCCCCCGCCCCCCCCCCCCGGCTGTGAGATGAGTGACACTCAAGACTTGGCCACTGTTCCTGTGGTTGCCACCCAGGTGAAGCTGGGGGGCTGGAGCCGTCAAGGTGGGGGGAGTGGGTCTGTCCATCAGCGCCGGCACCAGGAGCTCCAGGCCTTTCTCAGCCTGCTGGGTGAGTTCACTTGGGGGCTGGCATTGAAGCGGCTGTGGGGCCCCTGCGTGAAGTCGACGGGAGAGGTGGGATCTCACCTGCCCATCCGTGCATGCCTCTCAAATCTCTGTCCTTTCCCTTCTCAGGTGACCCCAGTTTGGCAAGGGGAAGGGAGGGGTCCTGGCAGAATGTGGGATCAGTGGAGGCTTGGGCTTTGGAACTCTGATGCCACTCTTGTCTTGTGGGGGCTGGTGGTAACCCCAGTCCACCATCTCCTCTATACTGCAGAGCACAGTTTCCTCCAGGAATTCCTTTCCAAAGATCCCTGTTTCCAGATTTCGGATAAGGTGAGGTGACACGGGGAGTAGAGGCCGGGAGTCACTTGGGGCAGTTTGAATTCGTGGGCCTTGAAGGCTATTTCACTGGGCCTCCCGGTCTGGTGGAGGGAGCACCTCCCTTTTAAATCTTTGTGCCCTGCCCCCCCGCCCCGCCCCGGGCAATTCTCCTAGGTTTTCTGATTCACACCCCCCGCTTCCTTGGGAGCGAGTGGGCCTGGTGCAATTGCCTCTCCCCCGTGCCTCACTGTAATTCTCCCCCTTTCTGTATTTGCAGTATCTTCTGGCCATGGTGCTGGTCTACTTCCGGCGTGCCAACCTGAAGCTCAGCGAGTACACCCACAGCAACTTGTTTCTGGCTCTGTGAGTGGCCAGGGCAGGTGGTAGAGACGCTAGCTGGGAGTTGTGGAATGGGGCAGGCCAGATGCTTATGGCCTCTGCTCTCTGTCCCCCGCCTCCACGGCCAGGTTTCTCGCCAATGACATGGAGGAGGATGTAGAGGACCCCAAATGTGTGATTTTTCTGTGGGCCCTGGGAAAAGATTGGCATCTCCGGGTGTCGGACTTCCTGCATCAAAGGGATAATCTGTGGGCCCGGATGGGCTTCCGGGCCATGGTGAGCCGCGAGTGCTGTGAGGAGGTGAGGCCCCACCATCATCCTGGGGTGGGGGGCGCAAGGCTGGACCTCCCGCCCCCATTTACTATGCACTCTACTCACGCCAGGTCATGGCCAAGGAGCGGTCCCACTGGGCCTGGACTCGAGAGCGGCGCCCCCAGCATGGTGGGGCTCAGAGGGGTCCAAAGGCCCGGGTCCCCCTCCCTGGGCCCCCCAGCCTCTCGCCACCTCACTGTTCCCTCTGTGGCTGGCCCCCTTCCCACAGCCACTGCCGCCACCAGCCCCGCCCCTTGCCTGTCTTAACCAAGTGCCCTTCCCCAACCCCTGACTGGCATTGCCCTCCCCTCCAAGCTTGTCTCTCAGTGGCTGAAGACTCCTTGGTGGGGGGCTTCCTTATCATCCCGCCCCCTCAACTGCAACTGGAGCCAGGCACCTACAGTCTCCACAGTGAGTTGAGGACAGCAGCTGGGGCTGGGCTTGGGAGGCTAGGAGGCAGGTGTGGGGCCTGACAGAATGAGAAGGAGGGGCACAGGACCTGGGGTCCAGCAGGCCTGGGTACCTGTCCCAGCTCTGCCACCTCCTAGCTGTGTGCACTTGGTAAGATTCCTCTCTGAGCCTCTCTTTGTTCTTTATCCCCAGTCTTCCCGAAGCCCCCACCGTGCCCTGGGCACTGACACTTGCAGGGTGAAGAGTAGCCCACCTGCTCACCTGCTGACCCAAGCCCCACTGGCTGCGCCCCCCCCCCCGCCCCCGGCCTTCTGCCTTATTGCCATCAGGCTGGCAGAGCTGCCCAGGCCCCCTGTCACCTCCTCCCAAATGTAACCACTCTGACCCTGGCCCCTCTAATAAACTCGTGTCTATAGGACACCGACTATGCTTAGGCCCTGGCCTGGCTCCTTGACCCAGGGTAGGGTTAGGGAGGGAATGGGAGGAGAGGGGGGTCTGCCAAGTTAGGTACCAGTGATGGAGACTCATGAGCACAGGCTCTGTAACAACAATTCCCCTTTCCAATGATGACCAGTCATCCCGAGCCTCAGTTTCCCCTCTATGACTTCACCTATGAATGATGAAATCTACATAGTGTCGATGAGGTTGAATGAGAAGAGGTATTTTTTTTTTTTTAAAGATTTTATTCAAAGACAGCACGAGCAGGGGGAGCAGCAGAGGGAGAGGGAGAACCAGACTCCCCGTAGAGCAAGGAGCCCGAGGTGGGACTCAATCCCAGGACCCTGGGATCATGACCTCAGCTGAAGGCAGATGCTTAACCAACTGAGCCACTCAGCCACCCCTGTTCTGAGGTTTGAGTGCGTTAATCCTAGATGTGTTTAGAACTTTCTCAAGAATGGAGCTCAGATGCGAGCCCTGGGTGTTACCAGTAGAGGGAACGGCTGGCTGGGGAAAGTCTGGAGGGGAGGGTGTGTTTGGGAAGTGGCTGGAACTGAAGCTGGTGAAGTCCATGGGGGGGGGGTGGTGTCCGACAAGTGGATCTGCACACCATTCCCCTGCACACTCTCTGAATGGCTCCCAGGAAGCATGGAAGTGAGAAAGCCGGGAGATTGAGGGCATTAGAAGCCAAGACAAGGGCTACAAAGTACTTTTAATTTGTTTTTCAAAGAGATAATATATTCACATGTATGTTTTAAATTTTGAACCAAGGGTCACCTCCTACCCCCAGTTCCCCTCCCTGGAAGCAATAAAACTAATAGCTTATGTCCTTCCAGAGAAAGAATATAAGCATACACAGCCAAATGTGGTGTGATTAAAAAAAAAAAATGTATGGATTTGGTCTTTGTCCCCGTTCCTGGCACAGAGTTACTAAAACCCTTACAATGTTCTGAGTCACAGGAGTGAATTTTGTTATTCACAATGAGCCCCTTTGAGCCACACCTGAGTTCTTGCTAATGAAGTGACTCAGGGTGGAGCCCCTACTTACCCCAGAAAGACCAATCAAGAGCAGAAACTTTCAGCTTCCCCACCACCTCCAGGGAGGAGAGGAGGTCTGGAAATTGGAGCAGTTCTGGATTGGGGGACACAGGTGCTGGGAGGGTGGGCTGCCTAGAGAGGGCACAGAAGCTCTGCACCCCTCCCAGCCCTTCCTTGCCCTAGGCACATCTGTTATTTGGCTGCTTCAGTGTTGTATCTTTTAAAATAAAACTCATAAGTAAAGTACTTTCCCAAGTTCTGTGAGTCATTCTACTAAAGGAGCAAACCTGAGGAAGGGGTTTTGGGCACCCCAGGTCTGGAGATGGTTCCTTAGCCATATATTCCTTTAGACGGCTGTATAGTATTCCTCTTTGCAGATGTACCAAAATGTAGCTTGTTCCTTATCCATTGACATTTAAATTGCTCCCAGAGTTCTGCTATTCCAAACAGTCCTACAGAGAGTCACCAAGACTTTGTAAGGACATCATTATTCAAATGTGAAAAGATATCTATAGTAGGAATTCCTAGAAGAATTGCCCCAAGGCCACATCCAAATAGTCATTTTTACAATTTTTGCCAAATGTCCCTCTATAGAGGTCATGCCCATACTGAGCCCCACGTCCAGCAGTATATATGAAGGCTGTTTTCCAGAACAATCATCTATCAGTGACATACCAGATTTTTTATGTTTGCCAAACTGCTAAGTGGAAAATGGTCTCTTGGTGAAGTTCTAATTTTCATGTTTTCTTCTTTAGAGTGAGTTCAAGTTCATACAATTAAGAGCTGTTTGTCTTCTTTTCTGTGAACAACCCTATTTGCCTGTTTTCCCCATTTTTGGTTTCTGACTGACATATAAGGGTTTGCGAGAAAAATAGCCCTTCAAGATGTCAATTGTATTTTCTTCAGTTTCTTGCTGACTTTGCTGGGCAGATTTTTTAATGTAGGAAAATAAGCTTTTTTTGTGGCTTCTGGGTTTTGTGTCATAGTTAAAAAGACCTTTTCCACACTGAGATGACTAAAGAATCTTCTCCCTTAGCTCTTGGCTACATTTTTATTTTCATTTTTTACATTCAAATCTTGAGTTCATCTGGAACTTATCATCTGCAAAATTCCTTCCCATTTTTCCTAATGCCTTTTATTTAAAAACTCATCTTTTCTCAACAGATTTGAAATGCTATATTAAATACTAAATTCCTATGTGCATTTGGATCTACTTCTAGATTTTTCTTTTTCCTTTTTCTTTTCTTTTACGTAGGCTCCACTCCTAGCATGAAGCCCAATGTGGGGCTTGAACTCACGACTCTAAGATCAAGACCTGAGTTGAGATCAAGAGACGGACGCTTAACTGACCGAGCCACCTAGGTGCCCCCACTTCTAGATTTTTCTAACTTCCAATGATCTATATGTGTCAGTACCCCTCTTTAATTATTACATCTAATTATGGATTTATTATGTTTTAATATCTGGTAGAGTTAGTCTCCACTGATTTCCCTTTGTTTTCAGAAGTTTCCTGGCTACTCTTGCTTGTTTAACTTTCCATATGGACCTCAAATCAGCTTTTCTAGCCTCCCCTGATCAGTTAGAATATTAACTGTGATATATCTATAGATTGCTTTAAGTTGAACTGACATCTTTATAAAGTATCTTTGTATCCAGAGTAAAGTGCCTGTCTCCTGATCTCTGCATCTTTCACGTGGCACCAATGGCCAGTGACTCCCAAATTTGTACCTCTATGTTCCCTCCTTGGGCCCCTCTGCTTGGAGGAAATGTTCCCAAAGGTCTTGCACTGTCCCCCTGGCTTGGTGAGTCCCCTCTGCCTCTTTAATCCACTCAGGTTGTCAAGCCAGATCAAGGGTTTAGAGTTGCCTTTGATCCCCTACTGTGTTCCAAGAGCCATCTCTAACCCTAATTAAGCCCTGTTCGTGTTGTTGGGCTTTTTTTAAGATTGATTTTTTAAAATAATCTCTATACCCCACACAGGGCTTGAACTTACAACCCCAAGATCAAGAGTCACATGCTCTACTGACTGAGCCAGCCAGGCCCTCCAAATCCTATTTGTTTTTAACAGGTTTATTGAGGTCTAGTTGACATTCAATAAACCACACACATTTAAAATATACATTTTGTTTTGACATGTATACACCCATGAAACCATTACCATAATCAAGATAATGAACATGTCCATCCCCCAAAAGTTTCTTCAAGCCCCTTGGTAATCCTTCCCTCCACCCTTTCCCACCTGCCAGCCCCCCCCAACCTCACCCCTAGGTAACCACTGATCTGCTTTCTATCACTAAATTGGCATCCTTTTTCTAGACTTTTCAAATAAGTGGAATTATATAATATGTATTCTTGTCTGGCTTCTTACATTTGTTATAAGTATTCTGAGATTCATCTATTGTTCCTTTTAATTGCTGGATAGTATTCTATTATATATGTAAACCATTGTTTGTTTATCCATCCACAATGCACGGACGAAGATTTGATTGGTTCTAGTTTGGGCTGCTATGACTAAAATTGCTATGAATAGCTTTCAGCTCTCTGCTCTGAGGAGGCCCTGGTGCAACTTCTTTGCTAGTCCCGAATCTGGCATCACCTGGCTCTAGCCATCTCCACCCTGCTGCCTAAGTTTGACCCCAAGGAAATCAAAATTGTATACCGGAGGTGCAGGGGTGGGGAGGTCAGTGCCACATCAGCCCTGGCCCCCAAGATTGGCCCCTGGGGTCTGTCTCCCCAGAAGACTGGAGATGACATTGCCAAAAGCAACTGGTGATTACAAGGGACTGAGGATGACAGTGAACAGACAGAACCAGATCGGGGTGGTACCTTCTTTTTTGGGGGGCATAAAATAAATTTTATTTAATTTAGTGAGATACATATAACTCATCAGGCTATGATATTCCTTTGTTCATTGGTTGGGGTGGTACCTTCTGCCTCTGCCCTGATCATCAAAACCCTCAAGGAACCACCAAGAGACAGAGCAGAAAAAGATTAAGCACAGTGGAAACATCGCTTTTGGTAAGATTGTCAACACTGCCGGACAGATACCCCACCAATCTTTAACTAGAGCGCTTTGGAACCATTAAAGAGATCATGGGGATTGCCAGTCTGTGGGCTGTGGGGTTGATGGCTGCCTTCCTTGTGGCACCATAAATGACATCAGCAGTGGTGCAGTGGAATGCCCAGCTACAAAGGAAATTTCAAGAAAGGATCATTCGACGACCAAAAAAAAAGCTATGAACACAAGTCTTTGCGTGGACATATACTTTTATTTCTCTTGGGTAAATGCTTAGGAGTGGAATAATGGGTCCTATATGATAGGTTTATGTTTAATATGTAGGTATAAGTTTTTTCTTTTTTTAAGATAGACTTTTTTTTAAGATTTTATTTATTTATTTGAAACAGAGACAGTGAGCAAGAGAGAGCATGAGCAGGGGGAGGGGGAAAAGCAAGACTTCCCCACTGAGCAGGGAGTCCTACATGGGGCTCGATCCCAGGTCCCTGGGATCATGGACCAAGCCAGAGGCAGTCACTTAACCGACTAAGCCACCCAGGCACCCCAAGATAGACTATTTTTTTAGAGCAGTTTTAGGTTTACAGAAAAATGACTGAGAAAATACAGAGAATTCGCATATACCCCCTCTTCGTCACATTGTTTCTCCTCGTATTAGTATCTTCCAAGAGTGTGGTATATTTGTTGCAGTTGATGAGCCAATATGGATAAATTAGTATTATTAACTAGAGTCCATAGTTTACATTAGGATTTACTCTTAATGTTGTATGTTCTATGGGTTTGACAAATGCATAATATCATGTATCTACCATTATAATATCATACACAAATTTCACTGCCCTAGAAATGTCCTGTGTTCCATCTATTCCTCCCTCCCCTCCTCCCGCAAACCCCTGGCAACCACTGATCTTTTTTTTACTATCTCTAGTTTTGCCTTTTACAGAATGTCATATAGTTGGAATTGTATACTATATAGCTTTTTTCTGGCTTATTCTACTGAGCAATAGGTATTTGGGATTCCACCACCTTTCTGTAGCTTGATAGGTCACTTTTATTTATTGCTAAATATATGTTTAAGAAACATATTTTTAAGAAACTGACAAACTGTTTTCCAAAGTAGTGATGGCATTCTGAATTCCCACCAGCAGCGTTTGAGAGTTTCAGCCCTCCGCATCCTTGCCAACATGGACAGTCTTTTCCATTTTAGCTATTTTAGTAAATGTGTAGTGATGGTCCTTTGGGTTGTTTTAATTTGCGTTTTCCCAGTGGATGATGAATGTGTTGAGCATTTTTTCATGTCTTATTGGCCATTTATATATCTTCTTGGGTGAGGTGTCTGTTCAAATCTTTCACCCATTTTTACTGGATTATTTTTTAAGTTGTTAAAATTCTTCATATATTCTAAATACACATCCCTCATCAGATATAATTTTTGCTAACTTCCTCCTAGTCTGTGGCTTGTCTTTTCATTTCCATAACAGTGCCTTTCAAAGAACAAAAGTGTTCTATTTTTATGAAGTTCAATTTAATTTTTTCTTTTATTGCTTGTGTTTTTCTGTGTGTGTCATGTTTAAGAAGTCTTTGCCAAACCCAAGATCATTAAGATCTGTCCTGTGCTTTCTTCTGGAAGTTTTATAGTTTTAGGGTTTATATTTAGGTGTCTCACCCAGTCTCAGATGTTGATATGATGTATCCGAAATAGTTATCAGATCAATCTACTTCTCTCTCCCACCTACCATTTCCCTTGTTTGAGCCACCACTCTCCCTGGTCTTTTATCTGCATCCCCTGCTTCCTCTCTTGCCCCCTCCAACCCACTCCCTTGCAGCCTCCTTCATTTGTACAAATCTGAGCAGTCTTGTACCCCAAGTAGAATAAAATGGAAACTCCCATGGGTCACCTAGTCCTGCCATAATTCTCTCTCTCTCTGCTCAAGCAACACTATGCATATTTCAGTTCCTCCACTGTGCCAATGCAGTTCCCCGACCTGGCATTTCCCCTACCGCCTCATGCCTCCCTGTGTCTGATTTATGCCTACTCTAACCCCTGGACTAGACAGGGCTTAGCACCAATTCTTCCCAATTAATTGTGGGCGTCATAATTAAAGCGACGCGCACCTCCTTCAGAGGGGGTGAAGCCATGGGTCTTCACCATCTTATGCTGAGGCGAGCACAGTGCTCTGCACATACAGGAGGTGGTCAGTGCCCATTTGGTGAACAATCAAAAGCACTGGGTAGGAGTGATAGGTTTGTGAAGATGATTCTGGGAACTGTGGGACACGTAGGTTGAGCCACATACTTTTCCGGAGCCTCTTTCTTCTTCCAGGCCCTTATTCCTGGTGATCTAGGTACACGGAACATGTTCTCCCAGCCTCTGGACCTTTGCACAAGCTGGTTGTTTTCTGCCGGGACACCCTCTCCAGCGATTCATTGCCTAGTTAACTTCTACTTGTCCATCAGGACTCAACTTCCTAATCACCAAAACCAAGGGACCAGGAGAGCCTGCTTCCCCAGCAGGGGCTGGTGAGTCTTAGTCATGGGTCTCTGGTGTGCAGAGCCTTTGGCAGAAGGGTTTAGTCAAGATTCGACACATAAATGCTGAATGGTGAAGAGCAAAGAGCCCAGGCGTGGGTTCCAGCCCCTGGTGAGTGGGCTCGGCAAGTCACATCCTTAAGCCTCAGTTTTCCTCACCTGTAAAGTGAGATTGAATGAGGTCAGGTTAAATCAGGGGCCCCCACCCTTCTTGGCGTCGTGGGTCCTAAAATCCTAGGAAAGCTATGCACTGTTTCCCCAACAAAATGCTCGTGTATACATCCTAGGCGACCTGCAGCAGCTGCTGGGCCCGGGCCCCCGGGGTCAGTGAAAAGCCCCGAGCTGGGGGAACGCCGCACTCCGCCACCCTTGGGCTTCTGGGCTCTCTTGACTGCTTCCAGCGCAGCTCGGGAGGCTGGAGGCAGGATCCGTCGGTCCTGCAGCCTCTGCCGCCCCCTCCTGGGTCAGGCGGCACAAGGGTGCTCCCAGGTGGGCGGGCCGAGGGTTTGGGGGCGCGGGCAGGCAGGCCCCCCTCTCGCAGGTTCCGGGTTCAAGAAACCCCAGAGCGCAACAGAAAGATGGGTTCCCGCCGTCGCTCGTCTCCGTCCCATTCTCGGCGCACACACCCGGGAAACCGAGGCCGGGAGGGGCAGGGACTCGCCCAAGGTCACGCAGCGAGCCGGGGCCTGGGGGCAGGGGGGACGCGCAGAGCCGCTAAGGCGGGGAGGAGGCGCCCCGAGGCGCTGGGCGGGGGCTGGGGCGGGCGGCGGCGCGGAGCGGGGCTGCGGCGGGGCCCCGGCTGCCGAGTGCCCAGCGGCCGACAGGGGTGCGCCCTCCGCCAGCCCGGCCCCTCCTCCGAGCGGCTGCCGCAGCCTGAGGTAATCTCGGCCCCGCGCTGGGGGGCGCGCAGGGGCGCGCAGGGGCGGGGTGGGGGGCGGCGGGAGGCGAGGCGGGCCGAGCGGCCAGGGATACCCTCCGGGGGCGCCGCGTGGGGCGGGGCAGCTCGGCCAGACACGGGGAGCAGCTGTCCCGGGTTAAAAATACCCCCGGCCCGGCCCTCCCCCGCGCTCCCCGCCCCGCCCCCGCGGTGCCCTTCCGTCTGGGCCGCAGCGGCCCCTCCCGGGCCACCACTCTGCCTGTCACTAATTTGTCCTCTCGCCGAGTTGGCCGCGAAGGGAGGGGCGGGGAGACACCGTGAGAGAGATAGTGGGAGAAGGTGCCGCCGAGATAAAGGAGCGGAGAGGAAGCGGGGTGGGAGCCCAAGCAGCAGGAGGAGGAGGAGGAGGAGGAGGAGGGAAGGGGAGAGGAGGGCGGAGGGGCCGCGGGAGGAGGGCGGGGAGGAGCGCTCTTCCTGGTTGGGCCCTGCCCTGAGCCGCCACCCGGGAAGGCAGCCGGCGGGACTGCAGCGATCCCCCAAACACTGCTCCCCCCAGGTAAGGAGCTGGGTGGCCAGGCCAGGATTCCCCGACCCCTGGCCACTGCTCTCGGGCTGAGGGGCTGCTCCTGCCCCGAGCCTTCTGAGTGCCCGGACAGGGGCGGGGGCTCGGCAAGCCGCGAAGCCCAGGCAGCCGGCCCAGCCTGTGTTCACCACAGTCTCTTGGGGCTGGGCTGGGGGAAGGCCGGAGGGGAAGGGACTGAGGCCCGGCAGCCCTGGATCACCCAGCCCGTGTCAGGGGTCTGGGGAGGGGGTCCCTGGCTGCCTGGAGTTCTCGGCCTCCAAGCCAGGGAAAGGGGCCGGTGCCTGGGAGCTTGGCTGTTTGGGGAAGGGGTTACTGTGTTGTCTCCAGGCTCTGCCCTGCCCCACCTGCCTGGCCGGCTGAGCACAGGACTGCAGGCCCAGGACAATGGGAGTCTGGGAAAGGAGAGCGTTGCGTAGGGCTGGGGAGGTGGTGGCCAGCACACCTAGGGGCAGAGCAGCCCCCCTCCTGGTTTCTGGGGGTATAGGGAGGTGGCGGAGAGTCTTGAGTTCTGTGAGGGGAACAGTGAGGTGGGGAAAACCCAGGTTTGGAAAGGAAGGGTGATGAGTGGCAGGCAGGAGCCCCAGTTCTAGCCCTGGGAAGGCCTGAATTCTGAGCACGCTGGTCTGTCCTGCAGGATGGCTGAGGAGATCATCACCCCAGTGTACTGCACGGGGGTGTCTGCTCAAGTGCAGAAGCTGCGGGCCAAGGAGCTGGGCCTTGGCCGCCATGAAAACGCCATCAAGTACATGGGCCAGGACTATGAGCAGCTGCGGGCTCGTTGCCTGCAGAGTGGGGCCCTCTTCCGTGATGAGGCTTTCCCCCCCGTGCCCCAGAGCCTAGGCTACAAGGACCTGGGCCCCAACTCCTCCAAAACCTATGGCATCAAGTGGAAGCGTCCCACGGTGAGAGGGACCCCCCCCTGGGGGGAGGGGAGTCAGTTTACCCCTATCCTGGATGAGGAGTGGGAACAGGACTCCAGGTCCCTGGTGGGGAGTGGGGTCTGGGGTGTCTGGCTTCCAGTTTCTAGGAGGGGTGGCCCAGAGACAGGACTCTGGGTCTCTTGCAGGAGCTGCTCTCAAACCCCCAGTTCATTGTGGATGGAGCCACCCGCACAGACATCTGCCAGGGAGCACTGGGTAGGCCCTTGGTGGTAGTGGGGGGGGGGGTCTGTGTGTTTTTTCCAGAGTAGTTCCCCAGGCCTGTTCTTTCCCGCTCTGCCCTAACCCCTCCCTCCCTCCTGCAAGCTCAGGCAGGTTCTGGCTATCAGTGCTGGGCTGGTTTGCCTAGATTCCTAGGTCTTTTCTCTAAGCTGAGGGACATGACGCCCAGGGAATCCCAGGTTCTCCCCGGCATGGGCACTTGCTCATCCCTGGGAGCAGATTTGCAGAGCAGTCCTGATCTGGGTCCTTCCCATCCCAGGGGACTGTTGGCTCCTGGCTGCCATTGCCTCCCTCACCCTCAATGACACGCTTCTGCATCGAGTGGTTCCACACGGCCAAAGCTTCCAGAATGGCTATGCTGGCATCTTCCATTTCCAGGTGAGGAGCCCCGAATCCACCTAGGACCAGGGCATGGGGGAAAGGAGGGGTAGCAGGCACTGGAGGAGGTGAGGACCAGTGACCTACAGCAGTCTGAAGTTAGGGTGGCTTGAGTCCATACCCTGCGGGGATCAGTCCTTCCTCTAGAAAGAATTTGACCTCTTGATGCCATCTCAGATCTGTCATGTGTGAAACGGCTGGGCAGGCAGGTATTTTGGCTGGCAGTTTTCCTGTGTGGTTGTGCGTATCAGGGAAAAAGTGCTTGGAGGAATAGAAAGATCTCTATTATTTCCTGTGGGACAAGTCCTTTTCCTGCACGGGGTCTCAGTTTCCCGTCTGAAAAATAGATAGTGTTCCACTGGGGAAAACAGAGCAGCACCGGTGGCCATCTCCGCCCCTGGCGCAAGTCTCCCCACCCACGCACCCCCAGCTCCTCCTGTACTTTGGCATCCGCCAGCCTCTCACAGAGCCCTGCAGAAAAGGAAAGGATTAAAACTATTTAAACCGGCTATTCCCTTTTTGCACGTAAGGGCCCATTTCTCAAGTCACACTAAGGAATTTTCAGTGAGCTGATGTTGGGAGAGACACACCCCCAGCAACCCTGGATGAGACCCTCTGGCCCTAGTGGCCCCAGCCCTGCCCCGGGACTCCTGGGTGCTCTCTGCTTCCGCCTGCTCAGGGAGTCCCTTTCCCTGTTCCATCCTGCCCTGGGCCTGTGGGCGGTGCCAAGTGCTGCACCTGTCGGCGCCTTGCTGCCCCTTCCCCCGCCCCCTTCCCTCACTCCTCTAATCCGTTTCTCCCTGGCCTCTTGATCGCCCGTTTCACAAGCCCCCCCCCCACTACTTGGGCCCACCTCCTCCCCTTGCCCCTGTGTTCTGCACTCCTTCCCACCGCCATTGCACTTGGTCACTTCTGGCCCCGGGCTCCTGACGCCTCTGGCCCTAGGAAACCTGTTTCTCCCTCCATCTCAAGCAAAGCCATGCATGTGAGAACCACACCCATCGGGTGGTCTAGATGCCACATTTTTGATCCACACTTTATTTACAAATGTATCCCCCCACATCCCCCTTCCAGACACACATCTCAACCTAGAATGACCTAGATTGCGGAGGGAGGGGGAGGGGTCTGTTTCCATGAGAGCCAAGCCCCCTGGGCTTTCCAACCTCTCCCTACCTGAGGAAGCACCTTGGTCCTTTTCAGAAATATCAATAATGCTGCCCTAAAATCTTTATCTTTGTGATCATGGTTAGTTTTCCCTTGGGGAAGGTCCTGCTGTTCCCTTTTATGGCTAGGGAAACTGAGCTCCGAGAGGCGACCTCGCTCAGGCTCCTCGATCTAGAGGTCTGTGGTCAGGCATCTAGCAAATGGCAGAGCTGAGGCTTGAGCTTGGGCCGGGGACATCCCACAGCAGGGGCTCACTGTGCTCTCGTCCCCTCCAGCTGTGGCAGTTTGGGGAATGGGTGGACGTGGTTGTGGATGACCTGCTGCCCATCAAGGACGGAAAGCTGGTGTTTGTGCACTCTGCCCAAGGCAATGAGTTCTGGAGTGCCCTGCTCGAGAAGGCCTATGCCAAGTGAGTCGGGGCCACGGACCACTGCAGGTGACCCTGGGGCCTGGGGTCTTGGCTTGCTGCCCGAGTGCTGACCCAGGGCTGCCTGCAGGGTGAATGGCAGCTACGAGGCTCTCTCTGGGGGCAGCACTTCAGAGGGTTTCGAGGACTTCACAGGCGGGGTCACCGAGTGGTATGAGCTGCGCAAGGCACCCAGCGACCTCTACCAAATCATCCTCAAGGCCCTGGAACGGGGGTCCCTCCTGGGCTGCTCCATTGACGTGAGTGCACCTGGCCTTGACCTTTCCGCCCCCACCTATAAGCTGTCTTTTCCAGCCTAGCCTGGCCTCATCCTGGCCCCAGGCTTGGCTCCAGACCCATCACCTCACCCTACCTCTGGATTCTCACCCAGCCTTATCCATCACTTCAGTCCCATCTGCCTCCTTCATGGCTGGTGTCATTCCTGTCCCCCAGACTTCAGATCTCAGCTTGGAGGTTGCCCTTCTTGCCCTTCTGCTACCCGGTCCTGTCATCGAATGCCCTGCCCACCCGCTGTCCAGCTCCCCAGCCTCCAGCCTCCAACTTCAGCTCTTCCCTAGCCTCAGCTCCTGCCGGCCCAGCCTCCTTCACCGCCCCCCTTTGCTGCTCTTCTGTTCTCACCACTTACCCTTGACCTCAGTCTCCTCCCCCTCTATCACTGCATCCTCAGCTCTGACCCCATCCCCACCCTCCACCTTCTTCCCCAGTCCTAGCTGGCTCCAGCCTGTCCTCACCCCCTTCTCCGCTTCCCTGCGTCCCTCCACGCGAGGGCCTTGGGGCTCTGGGGGACCTATGTGCCACTGTACGTGTGTGCACTTGTGTGGGTATGCACGGGGTCTGGCCAGCCCCCTACCAGTGGTGGCACTGGTGGAGGGACCCCCCCCTTCTAGGGGCAGCGTGTGTGGGGGCGTCAGGTGGAGTCAGGGTCCCTGCCTCCCACTCCCAGTAGCTGTCGTATGTGCATGGGGAATGTCCGGGACCTACGATGGGGCTCATCTCCTGACTGGGGATGGGGATGCCTACGGTCCCTGGAACCTGGCCCCTCACCACGGCACGTGTGTCTCTGTGCAGATCTCCAGCATTCTGGACATGGAGGCCGTCACCTTCAAGAAGCTGGTGAAGGGCCACGCCTACTCTGTGACAGGAGCCAAGCAGGTACGAGCCCACATGGGGGCCTTCCCCGGAGGGTGGTTCCTGCCTCCTTGCTTGCCTTTGCCTGTCCGGCCTGTGACCAGAGCTGTGGGAGGGGCTGGCTCTTTGACCTCTTCCGGCATCTTATTTGTGTCTTGTGGCCACTAATGCTGAGATGTCTGTCTTCCTCTGCCCTGATTTTCTGTAGTTTGTGTACATAGCTGCCTCCCTCTGTGGTAAATTCCTAGAGAAAAGGCTGTATTTCCCCTGGTGCGGTGCTGGGTGCTGAGCAGGGCCCCTGAGGGGGAAGGGGAAGGAAGGGATGTCTGAAGTGCGTGCCAGAAGCAGGCACTCATGGGAGTTCTGGGGAACAGGTGAATTACCAGGGCCAGAGGGTGAGCCTGATCCGGATGCGGAATCCCTGGGGCGAGGTGGAGTGGACGGGAGCCTGGAGTGACGGGTGAGGGGCCGCGGACACTGGCCGGGGAGGCTGGGGGAGGCTGGTCAGTGCTCTGGTGTCTCTGCCAGGGCTCTGCTCAGGACTGAGCAGGGGGGGCCCATCTCTACGTTACTGGGTCTGGGGGACTGTCCTGATAACAGCTCAGGCCGGGCATCCTTGGAGCTGGCCCTCGTATGACAGCCTCTGGAACTGGGACCTCGGGCTTGACCATGCGGAGGCCTTCTGACCTGGGCTCAGGAAGGACAGGCTCCAGGGCCTGAGGCCGGCTGGTCAGTTTCTGCCAGCGTCTGGCAGCGCCTTTTCGCCCCCCCTCCCCCCAGCTCCTCGGAGTGGAACAACGTGGACCCTTACGATCGGGAGCAGCTCCGGGTCAAGATGGAGGATGGAGAGTTCTGGTGATCACCGCCCCCCCCCCACCGTCTAGCCCCTTTTGGAGCTTGCGCCCCAGCTCCCGATCCCCACGAACCCCGCACATGCCCCTTCCCTCTGTGCCCTGGGTGGGGACTGTGGCTCACCCCTGTTCCGGGACCCCAGGATGTCCTTCCGAGACTTCCTGCGTGAGTTCACCCGGCTGGAGATCTGCAACCTGACGCCCGACGCACTCAAGAGTCGGTCCATCCGCAAATGGAACACCACACTCTATGAGGGCACCTGGCGGCGGGGGAGCACCGCAGGCGGCTGCCGAAACTACCCAGGTGACCTGACCTCGCGGCCCGCAGGGCACCCAGGGGTGGCTTCTGGGCCCAGCTGCCTCCTGGCTCTCGGGCCTCGCCCCCTGCGCGTCTCCTCCCTGAGCCTCGGTTTTTCTCATTTGTGAACTAGCATGGTTGTACTGACCTCTGGGATTTGCTTTGAGGAGTAAAAGGGTGATTGACTGGTCTTTACTCCTCATTCTGGAACCTTCCCTCCTGGCTCGCTGTCTTTCTGCCTGCGCCTCTGCCACCTTTCCCTGGGCTTCTGAATCCATGTGGGTGACTTGGGCCACAGCCTGGGCTCTCGATTCCTCCCCATCCTCACCTGCAGCGACCTTTTCTTCCACCTTAGTTCAGCCACCCACCCTGGAGGCCAACCGGAGCCGGGCCAGACGTTGCAGCCTGACCTCTGCCTTGACGCTTTGGGCTCCCTCATCCTGCGGCCCTTAACCTTGTCTAACCATCTGGCCTGTTAAGCCAGAGTTTGTAGTTTGTAGTATCCTTCATCTCTCATCATGTCTTCTCTTCTCACGAGTTCGAGTCAGCATTGTAATCTTGTCACCGCAGACACTCTGGCTCCTGGCTCCCTCTTCCCCACCCCACCCCCGGCACCCGCAGAATCTGAACTGAACCCTCTCCATCAGCTCCAAATCCACCGAGTGGGGCTGGAGAGAAAAATCACACAGCGGGGGCAGCATTTCCCCTCTAAACTCACAGCCGCACCCCTCAGAGGACCACCTTGTGTGGTCCCCAGCATTTCCCCTGCCGATTAGGAACCATTAGGAACGTTCCCGGCTCCTTCAGACCTGCCTCCGTGCTTACTCCCACCTGTCGACCCGGCCTTGCACTTCCTTGAGAGTCACGCAGGGCACCTCTTGTATTCGCCCCGCCTGTCTTGGCCCGTGGCCTTCGTCACTGCTTTCTCGACTGTGACAATGACAGAACTGTCCGCACTCACAGGGACCAGCCCCGCCCCTGCCCTGGCTCCTGTTCTCCCACGTGTCTGAAAGCCTTTGGCTCCGTCATCCATCACCTCCGGCTCCTGTGTCGTTGTGGAGAATCCCGTCTCAGAGCAACTCTCTCGTGATCCCACTTCCCCACCCATTGCTCCGCTCCCCTTCATAGCAAAATGTTTCAGCTTACCATACTCCCTGTTTCCTTTCCTGCTTCCAGTTCAGTTTTTTAACCCACCCTTGTCCAGCTTCCATCCTCACCATGGGACTGGTCCTCTCCTTTTGAAGGCCACCCACATCTTTGGCTTTGCCAGATGCCCCCGCTACTCTGTTCTCACGTCCTGCATCCTCCGTGTTCCCAGCATGGCTCACAGCCCTGTTTTTTGAAGCATTCTTCCCCCTCGTGGGGATCCAGTTTCAGGTTTTGTTCAAATAGATAACAACTGTTTCCCGCATAATTTATTGAGAAATCTGTCCTCTCCTCGCTGCCCTGTGGTGACAGCTCCATCCTGTAGTTCCCATATATGTGTGGGTCTCCTTCCGGGCTCACCATTCCATCCCTTGGTCTTTCCCCATGCTGATAGCACATCAATTTCATTGCTAGAGATTTACAAGAAGGCCTGCTTTGGGGGCAGCGTGAACGCCTTCAAGAGTCTCTTCGCTCTTCTTGCCCTTTGTTTCCCTGTATGAGTTTTAGAATCAGCTACTAAGTCCTACAAAGAATCATTTTGAGACTTTAATTTGGAATTGTCCTGAAACTATAGCTCGATTTGGGAAGAACTGACATCTTTATAGTTTTGAGTCTTCTTGTCTAAGAATGTGGCATATCTATTTATTTTGGTCTTCTTAGTGTCTTTCAAGAAAATTTTATAATTTTCACCTAAAGGACTTATACATCTTTGAGATTAATTACTAGATACTGTATCATTTGTTGCTATTATAAATGGTATCTCTTTTAAAATTGTATCTCCCAAATAATAGTTGCTGATACAGTAACATGCAGGTGACCTTTTAAATTTATTTTGTATCCAGCAAACTTTTTTTTGTTGAGAGAGAGAGAGAGAGAGAGAGCATGGGGTGAGGGAGTAGAGTTGGAGGGGAAAGAGGGCAGAGGAAGAGAGATAATCTTAAGCAGGCTACACGCCCAGCGTGGTGCCAGACGTAGGGCTCGATCTCATGACCCTGAGATATGACCTGAGCTGATAGCAAGAATCAGACACTTAACCGACGGAGCCACCCAGGCGCCCTCCAGCAAACTTTTTAAACTATAATTAATATTTTTTAAAGATTTTATTTATTTGAGAGAGACAGAGATAGTGACAGAGATAATGACAGAGATAGCAAGAGAGAGCACAATCTGGGAGGAGAGGGAGAAGCAGGCTCCCCACTGAGCAGGGCTCGATCCCAGAACCCTGAGATCCTGACCTGAGCTGGAGGAGATGCTTCACCAACTGAGCCACCAGACACCCCTGGGCTGGTTTTTCTATGGAAATACCTAAGGTGATACATTTCCCTCCAGGTGTATCTTTGAGTGACACAATTTTGATACATAATGTTTTGAAGACTTGTGATATGATTCACATGGTATAATGTGTACAGTTCGTGGTTTTTAGTATACCTGCAATGTTGGGCAGTCACTACCACCATCTAATGCCAGAGCCTTTTTACTAGTCCCCAAAGAAACCTCGTATCTCTAAGGAGTCACTCCCTCTCCCCCTCTCTCCCCCTTAGCCCCTGGCAACCCCTAATCTACGTTTTGTCTCTACAGATTTCCCTCTTCTGGGCATTATTATAAATGGGATCATACAATATGTGGCCTTTGGTGCATCACTTCTTTCCCTTATTGTAACACTTTCAAAGTCTGTCCATGCTGTAACACGTACTGGTACTTGATTTCATTTTTGCGGCTGAATAATACTCCATGGTGTGGATAATACCACATTTGGCTTATTCATTCATCAGTTGATGGACATTTAGATTGTTTCTGGGTTTTGGCTATTACAAGTAATACTGCTATGAACATTCATATATCTGTATTTGTGTGAGCAGATGTTCTCTTGGGTCTGTTAGTAGGAGCGAAATTGTTGGGTTGCATGGTAATTCCATGTATAACCTGTTTTTCAAGGTGCCAGCACCCGTCCGTGGTACATTCCCGCCAGTGGTGTCTGAGTTCCAATTTCTCCACATGCTTGTCAACACTTGTTGTTGCCCAGGTTTTTTTTTTTTTTTAAAGATTTTATTTATTTATTTGAGAGACAGAATGAGCTAGAGAGAGAGCATGAGAGGGGGGAGGGTCCGAGGGAGAAGCCGACTCACTGCTGAGCAGGGAGCCCGATGCGGGACTCGATCCCGGGGACTCCAGGATCATGACCTGAGCCGAAGGTAGTCGCTTACCCGACGGAGCCACCCAGGCGCCGCCCAAGTTTTTTATTATAGCTGTCCTGGTGGGTATAAAATGGCATCTCACTGACAATTTGCATTTCCCTAATGACGAATGAGGTTGATAAAAGTGTCTTTTCATGTATTCATTGGCCATATATATATTTTTCAGAGTTGCTATGCAAATAGGTTTGACCGTTTTTGTGTATTTAAAGATTCTCTTTATTTATTTGACAGGGAGAGAGAGAGAGAGAGAGAGTGTGCAAAAGCAGGGGGAGCAGCAGAGGGAGAGGGAGAAGCGGGCTCCCCGCTGAGCAGGGAGCCCAACACGAGGCTGGATCCCAGGACCCTGGGATCATGACCTGAGCCAAAGGCAGACGCTTAACAGACTGGAGCCACCCAGGCGCCCCAAGTTTGCCCATTTTTAGATTGGGTTGTCTTTTAATTGTTGGGTCATAAGTGTTCTTTATACATTCTGGGTATGATTTTATGAGAGTGATGATTTGCATATAACTTCTCCCATTCTGTGGGTTGTCTTCATTTTCTTGATAGTGTCCTTTGAAACACGGAAGTTTTTAATTGTGATGATGCCCAATTTTTCATTTTTTTCTTTTGTTGCTCATGCTTTTGGTGTCATATCTAAGAATCCATTGTCAAATCCAAGACCATGAAGACTTATCCTTGTGTTTTCTTCAGAGAGTGTTATAGCATTAGCTCTTATATTGGGCAGTCACTACCACCATCTAATGCCAGAGCCTTTTCACTAGTCCCCAAAGAAACCTTGTATTTCTGTAGGTCGTTGATCTGTTTTGAGTTAATTTTTGTAGAGGCATACCTCAGAGATAGATACTGTGGGCTCATTTCCAGACTACCACAGTAAAGCAAATCCTGCAAGAAAGCAGGTCAGATGAATATCTTGGTTTCCTGGTGCAGATAAACTTACGTTTACACGATGCTGTATTTTAGTAAGTGTGCAGTAGCATTATGTCTAAAAAATGTACATACCTTAATTTAAAAATACTTTATTGTTAAAAATGCTAACTGCCATTTCAGCTTTCAGCAAGTTGTAATTTTTTTTTTAAGATTTTATTTATATATTTATTTGACAGAGACATAGCGAGAGAGGGAACACGAGCAGGGGGAGTGGGAGAGGGAGAAGCAGGCTTCCCGTGGAGCAGGGAGCCCGATGCGGGGCTCGATCCCAGGACCCTGGGATCATGACATGAGCCGAAGGCAGACGCCTAACGACTGAGCCACCCAGGCGCCCCGCAAGTTGTAATCTTTTTACTGGTGGAGGGTCTTGCCTCGATGTGGATGCCTGCTGACTGATCAGGGTTGTGGTTGCTGAAGGCTGGAGTGGCTGTGGGGATTTCTGAAAACAAGACAACAATGAAGCGTGCCTCTTCTTTTCACGAAAATCTTTCTTTGTACCACGCGATACTGTTTGATGCATTTCACCCACTGCAGAACTTGTATGAACATTGGAGTCAGTCCTCTCAAACCCTGCTGCTGTTTTATCAATGAAGTTTATGTAATATTTTATTATTTTTTAAAAGATAACTCTCTGTTTAAATTTTTAAAAGATTTTTATTTACTTATTTGAGAGAGAGAATGAGAGAGAGAGAGAGCATGAGGGGGGAGGGTCAGAGGGAGAAGCAGACCCCCCGCTGAGCAGGGAGCCCGATGTGGGACTCGATCCCGGGACTCCAGGATCATGACCCGAGCTGAAGGCAGTCGCTTAACCAACTGAGCCACCCAGGTGCCCAGTTTATGAATATTTTAAATCCCCTGTTGTCATTCCAACAGTCTTCACAGCATCTTCACCAGGAGTAGATTCCCTCTCAAGAAACCACTTTTCTTTGTGAAGCCATAAGAAGCAGCTCCTCATCCATTAAAGTTTTATCATGAGATTGCAGCAATTCAGTATCATCTGTAGGCCCCTCTTCAAATTCTAGTTCTCTTGCTGTTTCTGCCACATCTGCAGCCACTTCCCCCACGGAAGTCTAGAACCCCTCAAAGTCATCCTTGAGGGTTGCAATTAACTTTTTCCAAACTCCTGTTCATGTTGGTATTTTGACCTCTTCCCCTAAATCACAAGTGTTCTTTTTTTTGTTTAAGATTTTATTTATTTATTTGACACACAGAGAGATCACAAGTAGGCAGACAGGCAGGCAGAGGGAGAGGGAGAAGCAGGCTCCCTGCTGAGCACGGAGCCCGATGTGGGGCTCGGTCCCACGATGCTGGGATCACGGCCTAAGCCAAAGGCAGACGCCTAACCGACTGAGCCACCCAGGCACACCTAAATCACAAGTGTTCTTAATGGCATCTAGAATGGTGAATCCTTTCTAGGTTTTCTTTTCTTAAAAATTTTTATTTATTTGAGAGAGAGAGCATAAGTTGGGGGGAGGGGCAGGGGAAGAAGCAGACTCCCTGCTGAGCATGGAGCCCGACTTGGGGATTGATCCCAGGACCTCGGGATCACGACCGGAGCTGAAGGCAGACGCTTAACCAACTGAGCCACCCAGGCACCCCTCTAGAAGGTTTTCAATTAACTTTGCCAAGCTCCATCAGAGGAATCACTATCTTCCTTACAAAAATGTATTTCTTAAGTAGTAAGACGTGAAAGTTGAACTTACTCCTTGATCCAGGGACTACAGAATGGGTGCTATGTTAGCAGGCATGAAAACAACATTAATCTCATTGTATGTCTCCAGAATTCTTGGGTGACCAGGTGCATTGTCAAAGAAAAGGCATAATTTGAAAGGAATCTTCTGAGCAGTAGGTCTCAACAGTGGTCTTAAAATGTTCAGTAAACCATGTTGTAAACAGATGTGCTGTCACACAGGCTTTGTTATTCATTTAAAGAGCACAGGGAGGGGGGCCCCTGGGTGGCTCAGTCGGTTAAGCATCTGCCTTCAGCTCGGGTCATGATCCCAGGGTCCTGGGATCGAGCCCCGCATCGGGCTCCCTGCTCGGCGGGAAGCCTGCTTCTCCCTCTGCCTCTGTCATTCCCCTGCTTGTGTTCCCTCTTGCTCTCTCTCTCTCTCTCTCTCTCTGACAAATAAATAAACAAAAATATTAAAAAAAAAAAGCACAGGGAGGGGCACCTGGCTGGTTAAGTGGGAGGAGCATGTGACTTGATCTCCCTTGGGGTCATGAGTTTGAGCCCTAGGTTGGATGTAGAGATTATGTAAAAAATTTTAAAAATTTAGAGAGCACAGGCAGAGAAGGTTTGGCATAATTCCAAAGAGCCCTAGGATTTCTGGAATAGTAAATGAGCACTGCCTTCAACTTAAAGTTACTAACTGTGTTAGCCCCTAATGAGAGAGTCAGCCTACCCTTTGACGCCTTGAGACCAGGCATTGACTTTTTCTCTCTAGCTATGAAAGTCCTGGATGGCATCTTCTTCCAAGAGAAGGCTGCTTTGTCTACATTGAAAATCTGTTGTTTAGTATAGCTGCCTGCATTAATGATCTCAGCTCCATCTTCTGGGAACTTGCTGCATCTCCTTCATGAGCACTTCCTGCTTCCCCTGGCACCTTCATGGTATGGAGTTGGCTTCTTTCCTTAAACTTTATGAACCAACCTCTGCTACCTTCAAACTTTTCTTCTGCAGCTTCCTCATCTCATTCAGTCTTCATGGAATTGGACAGAATTGGGATTTTTCTCTGGATTAGGTCTTTGCTTAGGGAATGTTGGGGCTGGTTTGATCTTCTGTCCAGAGCACTAAAACTTATCAGCTATCTCACTTTCTTATCGTGTGTGTTCACTGGAATAGTGCTTTTACTTTATTGTTTTTTAAGATTTTATTTATTTATTTGAGAGAGAGAAAGCGCACAAGCAAGGGGGAGGGACAGCCAGGCGCCCCTGGAATAGCACTTTTAGTTATCTTAAAGAAGTTTTCTTTTGCATTCACAACTTGGCTGTTTAATGCGGGAGGCCTAGCCTTCTGCCCTCCTTGGCTTTTGACACGCCTTTCTCATTAAGCTTAATCATTTCTAGCTTTTGATTTAAAGTGAGAGACATGGGACTCTTTCATTTGAACATTCAGAGGCCATTGTAGGGTTATTCGTTGGTTTCATTTCAATATTGTTGTGTCTCCAGGAATAGGGAGCCCCAGAAGAGGGAGAAAGATGGGGGAACAGCCGGTGGGTGGAACGGAACACACAGCATTTATCTAAGTTTGCTGTCTTATGTGGGTGCAATTTGTGGTGCCCCCAAACAAGCACAATAGTAACATAAAAGATCACTGATCACCGTAGCACCATATATGATATGAGATAGGTGCCCAACTTAATTCTTTTGCATGTGGAAATCAGTTGTTTCAGCATGATCGATTGAAAAAACTATTCTTTCCCCATTGAATTGTCTTGGTACCCGTGTCAAAAATCAATTGGCCATCGATGTGTATGAGTTTATTTTTGGACCCAGTTCTTTTAGTTTATATATCCCGCTTTTTTTTTAAGATTTTATGTATTCATTCATTCATTCATTCAGAAAGTGCGACGGAGGGGGAGAGGGAGAGAGAATCCCGAGCAGATTCCATGCTGAGTGTAGAGCCCAGTGCAGGGCTCAATCTCACAACCCTGAGGTCAGGACCTGAGCTGAAATCAAGAGTTGGACGCTTAACCGACTGAGCTGCCCATGTGCCCCTATATATATATATATAAATATATAATATATCTGTACCACACTGTTGTAATTACTGTAGCTTTGTAGTAAGTTTCGAAATCCGGAAGTGCGAGTCTTATAACTTCTACGTTTTTTTCATAACCGTTTTGATTTCTGGGCCCCTTATAATTCCGTATGAGTCTGAGGATAATGCTTTTCCACCTCTGTGAAAAAGGATGTTGGAATTTTGATAAAGATTTCATTGAATCTGCAGATCACTTCTGGTAGTGTTGACATTTTAATAATACTGTTTTCTGATCCATGAACTTGGGGTATCTTTTCATTGTTTCATGTCTTTAATTTCTTTCAGCAATGCTTTGCCATTTTCAGTGTTCAAGTCTTTCAACTCCTTTGTTAAATTTATACCTAGATATTTTATTCTTTTGGATACTATTGTAAAGGAATTGTTTTCCTAATTTCCTTTTTCAATTGTTCATTGCTGGTGTATGGAAACACAACTGATTTTTGTGTCTTGAGCTTATAACCTACAGCTTTGCTGACTTTGATATTAGTTCTAGTAACTTTTTGTGGATTCTTCATGTTTCTCTATATACAGGATCATGTTATTTGCAAATATAGTTTTCTTCTTCCTTTTCAATTTGAATACCTTTTTTTCCCCTTGACTAATTGCTCTAGCTAGAACTTCCCATACCATGGTTATATAGCAGTGGTGTAAGCAGGTGTCTTGTTCCTGATCTTAGGGTGAAAGCTTCAGTCTCCACTACTGAGTGTGGTATTAACTGGCTTTTCCCATAAACACTCTTTGTCATGTTGAGGACATTCCATTTTATTCTTAGTGTTTGTTTGTTTGTTTTAAAGATTTCATTTATTTGACAGAGAAACAGCAAAAGAGGGGACACAGCAGGGGGAGTGGGAGAGGGGGAAGCAGATTTCCTGCTAAGCAAGGAGCCTGAAGCGGGGCTCTATCCCAGGACCCCATGATCATGATCTGAGCCAAAGGCAGACGCTTAATGACTGAACCACCCAGGTGTCCCTATTCTTAGTGTTCTGAATGTTTTTATCATGAATGTGTATTGGACTTCGTGAAATGCCTTTTCTGCATCAATTAAGATGATCATGTAAGTTTTCCCCCTTTGTTCTATTAATGTGTAGTGTATTAACATTGATTTTCTTGTGTTGAACTATCCTTCATTCTTGAGATAAATCCTATTTCGTGGGGTCTAAGCCTTTTAAAATACTGTTGAATTTGATTTGCTGGTATTTTGTTGAGGATTTTTACTTTGATATTTGTAAGTGATGTCCTGTGATTTTTTTGTGTGACGTCTTTATCTGGCTTTGGTATCAAGGTAGTGTCATATAGACTGAGTTAGTTTATCAAAAAGAAATGATAATGTAAATGAGAAATCATGTAGAATAGCAATTAAAACACTTTGTGCCTATATTAGAAAAGAAAGATCTGAGATCAATAACCTCATCTTCTACCTTAAGAATCTAGTGAAAGTGCAAATTAAACCCAAAGCAAGCAGAAGAAAGGAAATAATAAAGATGATAGGCCAAAGAAATGAAATAGAGAATAGAGAAACAATAGAGAAAAATCAATGAGACCAACAGTCAGTCCTTTGAAAAGCTCAGCAAAATTAGCAAATCTTTAGCCAAACTAAACAAGAGAAAAGAAGACTCAGATTACTAACATCAGGACTTAAAGAGAGAACATCACTACCGACCCAACAGAAACGAATGGATTATAAGGAAATACTGTGAAGAGTTGTGTGCCAACAAATCAGCTAACCTAGATGAAATGGACAAATTCCTAGAAAGAAACAAGCTACCAACATTGACTTAAGAAAAATAGAAAATCTGAATATACCTGTAACAATTAAGAGACTGAGTCTATAACCAAACCTCCCAGCTATAACCTGCTAATTATTGTTTTATTGTTGATTTCTAACTTAATTTCCTTGTAGTCAGAAAACACAATCTATATGAGATCATAGCTTTGAAGTAAACAGAAGCTGGTTCTGCGGCCCAGCATGTGGTGAATTTTCCTCAGTGTTCCCACATTCTTGCAAAGACTGGTAAATACTTCCTGTTTTACATTTAAGGAAGATGAGTCACTAATCAAAGAAGTGACGGAGCTGGGATTTGAATCCAGGTTTGCAGCCCTGCAGTCTGTTCTCTTGACCATTACACAATTCTGAATGTTAGGGGGAATGTTTTATAATTGTCCACTATATCAAACTTGATATTTCATCTGCTTAATCTGTCAATTACTGGAAGAGGGAGGATAAAATCACACACTCTCCTGATGGTTTTGCCAGTTTCTCCCTTTATATCTATCAATTATATTTCTTTGCATATTTTGCATTATGATATTAGGTGCATCAAGCTTAAATTGTTATAAGTTGCTAGTGAATTGAACCTGTTTTGTTATTTTTGTTGTTATTTAATGGCTATCTTCTATGGTAATAATAATTCTACTTTTAAGTCTGTTTCAGTCGATGTCACTATAGAAACTCCAGTTTTCTTTTGGTTAGTAATTTAGTGGTATGTTTCGTTATACTCTCTCTCTCTCTTTTTTTTTAAGGTTTTATTTGAGAGAGAGAGAGCACACATGAGCAGGGGGAGGGGCAGAGGGAGAGGGGAAGCAGACTCTGCTTATCAGGGAGCCCGATGCGGGACTTGATCCCAGGACCCTGAGATCATGACCTGAGCTGAAGGCAGACGCTTAACTGACTGAGCCACCCTCATTATACTCTTTGATGTCTAGTCTTTCTATAACTCAATGTTTTAGTTATCTCTTGTAAACAGGCTATAGCTGGCTTTTTAATCCATTTGAAAAATTTTGCCCTTTAATTAGAAAGTTTAATCCATTTACATTTGCAGTGATTACTAATGCCTTTGTATTTATTTCAGCAGACTTACTGCACATTTTCCACTTGTCCCTCCTGTTATGCCTTATTTTGCATCGAGTTCTTTAACCTTTTCCTCTACTAGCTTTTCAGTCTGTGAGTTTGGAAGATATAAGTGCTTTAATTAATACATTCTGAAGTTAGTTGATCAACGCAAAGACCTTAGACTATTTAACTTGGATCACCCCCTCCCTTTGTTTACTATGCTGTTTTTGGCTAGTATTTTAATTCTAAAAACTTTTCTTCCTGCTGTCAATTAAATATCATCATCATTATCACTATTTGATATAGCCCAGATTCACTGGATTATCCACATAATGGTATTTTTGCTCACCATTTTCACAGCTTTCATCTGAGATCATTTTCCATCTCCCTGAAACACATGCTTTTATATTTCTTCTTCACCTTCACCTCTTCCTTCTCCCTCTCCTATAAACTTTCACACTATCTCTGTAAAATGCCTTTATAGTGTGCTCATTCTTGAGAATTCTCTGGACAGAAAATTCTAGACTGCATTACTTTCAGCCCATTGAAGGAGTTACTCTTTCATTGAAAGTTACTCTTTATTCTGAATCTGTTATTGCTCTGTGAGTCAGGACTCTTGTCTCCCATGCCTCCTGCGATGCTTTGTCTTTTCTGTTTGCTTTTGTTTTCTAAAGATTTATTTATTCATGAGAGACACAGAGAGGCAGAGGCAGAGGCAGAGGGAGAAGCAGGCTCAGGAGCCTGATGTGGGACTCGATCCTAGGATCCCGGGATCATGACCTGAGCTGAAGGCAGACTCTTAACCGGCTGAGCCACCCAGGTGCCCTGTCTCTTCTGTTTTAAGATTGTTTATCTTTGATATTCTGTCATTTCACCGTGATGTATTGAGGTGTGGATTTCTTTTCATTCTGCTTTGGATTCATTGGGCTTTCTCTGTCTGAAAATTGATGTATT
Organism: Callorhinus ursinus; assembly: GCF_003265705.2. Lineage (NCBI taxonomy): Eukaryota > Metazoa > Chordata > Mammalia > Carnivora > Otariidae > Callorhinus > Callorhinus ursinus. The sequence goes on along the minus strand of NW_027397113.1, from coordinate 5,910,296 downwards.
TAGACAATTCTAGAAAATTTTTAGTCATGATTGTCTAGAATAGCAGCTCCTTCTTATACTCTTCATTTTCTCCTTTTAGAATTCCAATATAATGTTAGCTGGAACTCCACACTCAGTTGTCTGTGTCTCTTAACATCGCTTCATTTTTCCATCTAATTTCCCCGGGTTGCATTCTGGATAGTTCCTTCAGATCCATTCTTAATTCACTAATGGTCTTTTTTGCTACATCAAATCTGTTGGCTAATCCTTCTGACAAGTACTTAATTTTGTTAAAAATTTATGTCTAGAAGTTCTAATGGCTCTTTCAAATCTGTTCATTCTTCCTCATGTATTCAAGCTTTTCATTTATTTCTTTAAATAGAATAAGACTAGTCTTTTATATTCTGTGATTATTTCAATATCTGAAGTCTTGGTGGGTTGGTTTTTGTCCACTCTGGCTACTGGTTTTCACTCCTCATGCCTTTCCTTGTGAGATTTTTGACCCATTTGGCCTACAAGTTCATCGGTGGGAGTTCTTTAAGTCCTTGGGTGAAGTTAGGTTCCTCCAGTGTTTCTGTCAGTCACGTGGGATGCTGCCAACCCAGGACTCTTTCAAAAATAAATTCTCTCCCTAAGGTTTCTTTGACCTTACAGGTAGCATGAATTGAAACTGTAAGCTTGGGGCGCCTGGGTGGCTCAGTCGGTTAGGCAGCTGCCTTCAGCTCAGGTCATGATCCCAGGCTTCTGTGATTGAGCCCCGCTCAGTCGGGGCCCTTGTTCAGCGGGGAACCTGCTTCTGTTGCTGCCTGCCACTCTGCCTGCTTGTGCTCTCTCTCTCTCTCTCTGACAAATAAATTAAAAAAAGAGAGAGAGAAAGAAAGCTCACTTGAAGGCTTGTGGCTATAAATTCTCTGGAAGATTTTTTTTTTCCTTCTTCCCAATGGGGTTTATTTTTCTTTCACACTTAACGCTGCTGGCATTCCTCGTAGGGGTCCCAGTTTTATCACAAGGATCTCCTATTAGATTTTATGTCCCATCCCAGTACCCAGGACTCAGGGTCTCCAGGAATCAATAGAAGTCCTTTGGCATTATTTACCTTGCAGGCTCCTAGTGTCCTTTTTTTTTTTTTGTAAGATTTTATTTATTTATTTGAGAGAGAAAGCATGAGCGGGGGGAGAAGGACAAGCAGACTCCCCGCTGAGTGGGGAGCCCCACGCAGGGCTTGGGATCCCAGGACCCTGAGACCATGACCCAAACTGAAGTCAGACACTCAACCGACTGAGCCACCCGGGGCCCCCACCTAAGTTTCCATTTTTTAAAAAGGGCTTTATTGAGATGTAATTCACATACAGTACAATTCACCTACTTAAAGTACAAAATTCAGTGTGGCTTTTCATATATTGTGCATCTCTCACCACATCAATTTTAGAACATTCTTATTACCCCCAAAAGAAACCACACACCCTGTAGCTGTCACTCCTGAGCCCCTCTTCCTCCTCATTCCCACATAACTGCCAACCTACTATCAGTCTCTGTGGATTTGCCTGGTTGTATATTCATCCACGTTAGAGAACCTAGCAGTGCTCCGTTCCTTTTTGTTGCTGAATAATATTCCATTGTTTGGTTACACCACATTTTTTTTTTTTAATCTATCCCTCGGTTGATGGACAGTTGGGTTATTTCTACCATTTGGATATTATAAATAACGCTACTAAGAATATTCACATACAAGTTTTTGTGTGGCCATATGTTTTTGCTTATCTTGGGTATATACCTAGGAGTGGAACTGCAGGCTCATATGGTAATTCAGTGTTTAACCATTTGAGGAACTGCCAGGCTATTTTCCCCAAAGTGGCTGCCCCATTTTACTTTCCCACCAGTAGTATCTGAGGTTCTGATTTCTCTACATCCTGGCTAGCACTTGAGAGTATCTTGTCATTTTGGTTAGTGTCACCTTGTGTGTGGGGGGGATGAGAATGCTGTGGCTTATTTGTTTCTCTAAAAAGCAGTTTCGCGTATTGTATCCAGCACCTGGTTGTTTTAGGGGGTTGTGAGCAGCTGAATCACCAAGCTCCCAGAAATGTCTTTGTCACCCTTGGCAGTTCTGAGACCTCCCATCAGACCCTGCTTTCTCTTTTTCTTTCCTAAGTCATTGTCCACACAGCAGTTTTAGCTACCTTAGCAAATCTGAATCCATTCATGCCCCTCCTGGTGCCAGCCTGTGGGGGGGGGTTGGGGGGTAGGTCCTTTTGCCCTTCGGTTAAAACCACACTCCTTACCACCCACCCTGCTCCCAACCCTTTGTCCCCTTTCTGGATCCCCGGTGCTCGCTGGAGCCAGATGCTGCATCAGACCCTGGCTGGCCCCTCATGTGTGGGGCTCTTGGTTCTCTCCTGCTGCCCAGGGTCTTCCCAGGGCTTCTCCTTCCCATCTCTCTTAAATGTCACCTCCTCAAAAATGCCTGCCCTGACCAGCTCCAGCTTGCTTTTTCTTTGTGACTGTTCTGTTAATTACACTGACTTGCTCCTACTTTGCCTCCCCTCCTGGAATGTGAGCTCATGAGGGTAGGGACCGTGTGTGTCCCCACTGCACGGCTGTCACGTGGCACACAGTGGAGCTTAGCAATATTTGTTGGATGAATGAATGAACAGACACATGGAGGAGGGGAAGCCTGGAGAGGGGGGAGGGGCCACCCTGCGCCGTTCCTTCTCTGATTCCTGCCGACCACCCGTCTCCTACAGCCACCTTCTGGGTCAATCCCCAGTTCAAGATCCGGCTGGAGGAGACAGATGATGCCGACGACGACTACGGGGGTCGTGAGTCAGGCTGCAGCTTCGTGCTAGCCCTCATGCAGAAGCACCGCCGCCGTGAGCGCCGCTTTGGCCGCGACATGGAGACCATTGGCTTCGCGGTCTACGAGGTGAGCCATGAGCCATGAGCCATGAGCCATGAGCCGGGGGATCTCAGAACCGGCGGGGAAAGCCGGCCTCCCGGTGCACTGTACGCGATCCCCGGCAGGGGGCGCCGGAGGACACTGCCTCCGTAGCCCCGAGGCAGGCAAGGACACTGTCCCTTGAAGGCACCTGCTGAGGCCATTCTTCGGCAGAGGGATCTGGCTTAGTTGACAACTGGGAGGTAGCTTCTAGGGGACAGACTTGGGCTCAGCTTCAGAAAGAAGTAAGGCAAGTGCGCTGTCCTGGAGTAGTGAGCTCCCTGTCTTAGAAGTATGTAAGCAGAGGCTGGCCTAGGAGGGCCCTGCTTCACTCCCTGTGTTCAACACAGAAACTTCTGGACCTTTCTGGTGGGGGCAAAGAATGGCCACAGTCTTGGCCCAGGCCCAGAGCTCCTGGCTGCAGACTGGTGTAGACTTCTCATGTACCCGGACTTTGGGACATTGCAGGTGGCCACCCTGGGGGCTGTCCTGGGTGCTCTGATTCAGAGCCAAGGCCCAGGGTGCTCTGAGGATGAAGAGGACCCTGCCTGGGCCCCCTTTCCTGAGGTCCTGAGGTCCTGAGGTCCCTTTCTGGTGTGAAGACAGGTCTGGGTCACCAGTGGCCCCGAGCCCTCCCTCCTGGCCTCTTCATCCCATCATTCTTAAGAACTCAGGGCCTCTGTCCAGCACACGCTGCACCCCCCCTCTTCTGGGCCAAGCACACATCTCTCAACTCCTCCATCTCTCTGGCAGGTCCCTCCGGAGGTAGGTGTGACACCGGCATCACCTGGATTTACATACTCCTGAACACAGAGGGCCCTACGGTGCCCAGAGGGGAGCAAGATGTCAGCAAGCCCGCACATGGAGAGTTAAGAAGTCACTTCATTTTATTGCTCACCAACTGTCCTCCTCCCCCCACCCGGGGCAGGGGGCAAACACTACTGTCCTGGGGGCCAGGGCAAGTAATAAGTGAGGGAGCTGAATTTGAACCCTGGCCCTCAGAGTTCTCCTCCCCTCAAACGCACACCTGAGGCTCTTCCTGTCTTGCTGTTTCCACTGAGTAGTGCTGGCTGGGGCTGCCTGGGGCCGGCTGAATATTCCGCCACCGTTGAGCAAGCTGCCCAAGCCTCCGTGTCAGTGTCTGTTAAATGGGCACGAAAGCGCGATCTCACAGGGCTATCGTGAGCTTTAAATGAGGGGCCCCGTGGAAAGTACCCTGCGCTGTGTGACTTGGGGCATAATCGTGGGAATGTTATTTCAGTGGTGTCCTAGTATCTCCATCCACCTCCAGAGTGTCTCCTCACCTCCGCCCCGTGCGGTAGGCAGGGTTGTCGCCTTCACTTGACCCGAGGAAACTGAGACGGAACGATTTGTCAGGGTCGGGGTCGGTGGGCAGCTCCTGGGGGCGGGGGCGAGCGGCCAGCTGCAGCCCCCGCTCCCCCCTTGCCTCCCACCAGCTGGTGGGCCAGCCGGCAGTGCACCTGAAGCGGGACTTCTTCCTGGCTAACTCGTCGCGGGCACGCTCGGAGCAGTTCATCAACCTGCGCGAGGTCAGCACCCGCTTCCGCCTGCCGCCTGGGGAGTACGTGGTGGTGCCCTCCACCTTCGAGCCCAACAAGGAGGGGGACTTCGTGCTGCGCTTCTTCTCAGAGAAGAGCGCCGGGACCCAGTGAGTAGAAGGCCCCTTGCCACGTGCCTGCTCTGCACCTGCCACGGGTCCCCCTGCACCCCCCCCGACTGGCTCCCCTCTCTCCCCACCTCTGCAGGGAGCTGGACGACCAGATCCAAGCCAATCTCCCTGATGAGGTGCGTGCCCTGCCCCTCCCCTGCCCCCCCCCCACCCCGTGCCTTCCTCCTCTGCCTCACCCTGGGTGTATCATGGGGATCTGGGTGTATCATGGGGACCTGGGTGTCCTGGCTCCTGGGAGGAGCCATACGAGGAATCCTAATCCCTTATCTGCCCAGCACTTGACAGTTTGCAGAGGACTTTGAGATAAGAGTGGCGTGAGGTCCCTGAGGTCTTGTCTCTGCCGGGTCTGTGCTGAGCTCTTGGTCACCCCGTTTCCTCCACAACAACCCTGTCAGGGTGCCGTCACCATCTCCCCCTTCAGCGAGAAACTCAAGTTCAGGGAGGTTAAGGAATTTGCCCAGGGCTCACCCCCATCATCATGGAGCTGAACTGCACCCTCCCCAGGCCACAGAGCCCTGGGCAGGAGGAGAGTGGGGTCTAGATCCCCACTTTCCAGGTGAGAAGAGTGAGGCTCAGGCAGGTGCATGGTGATGAGTGGTCCCAGCCTCGCCCCAGCGGCTGCTCATGCAGGCCCGTGACCTCTCCCGGGAGCAGTGCAGGTCCGGCTGGAGCACCCCTGACCAGCTCTCCCCCTTCTCTCCATCCAGCAAGTGCTCTCAGAAGAGGAGATTGATGAGAACTTCAAGGCTCTCTTCAGGCAACTGGCAGGGGAGGTAGGCTGGGTGTGCTGGAGCAGGGGGCTCTGGGGCACCAGGGGGCAGCCTTCCCCCAGGGTGGGTGCCATCCTCCCTCTTCCCCCCCAGGACATGGAGATCAGCGTCAAGGAGCTGCAGACCATCCTCAACAGGATCATCAGCAAACGTGAGCGTTCCAGCAGCTCTCCACCCTTTGCCCTCACTTCCTCCAAACCACAGAATCTAGGCTTCTACTCCCACGTTGAGCCAAGCCCTTGGTCTTCGTGGGTGGGTGAAGCCCTGCTCACCCCCTGTTGAACCCTGCTCACCCCCAGTTTCCTCTCAGACTGCTTCCATCATCTTGCCGGTCCCTGTTCTCTATGCCCAAGTTCTGGGGCCCGATGTGGTTAGAAGCTGAGCTGCAGGCAAGCACCGTAGTACGAAGGAGCAGGCCCCGCTTCCTCCAGAAGACACACCCCAGGGCCGGGCCGAGTGGCTTCAAGCAGAACGAGGCTGGCTTCACTCCCCAGTGTGCACAGCCAAGAGCAGCCACCCCCCAACCTTCCTTTTGCCCCCACCTCTGACCTCCTTCCACGCTGCTCCCCTCAGTCCAGAGCCCTCTCCTCTTGCCCCGCTTTGGGGCCTGCGGCAAACCGCAGCCCCTTCGTGGCGGCCTTGGCCTCACGTTTCTACTGCGTTTGTCCCACTTCTGTTTGGCACTGACTTCCTCGCATTCAGGGCTCTTCCGTGGCAGGGACGCGGCTGCTGGGACACCGGCTTGATTGCTTAACTACTTTAAACTGTGCTCACAGTAAAAATGATCTGACACACCCACCGTGCTAGACTTTACACACCAGATGCCGGGAATCATGCTTCCCTGGTGCCTGGGGCCCCAGCACAGGGCAGGCCCCGGGAGCTCGCTGGTTGGGGTGTCAGAACTGATTTTCTTGTAGACAAGGACCTGCGCACCAAGGGTTTCAGCCTGGAGTCATGCCGCAGCATGGTGAACCTCATGGATGTATCCTTTGCTTGTGTTTCCTGAGGCTGCTTTGGTTTGGGGTGGGGGGCGTGGTGGGGGAAGGACACCCCGTGACCTCTCCCGGGAGCAGTGCAGAGAAAGGGACAAAACTCTGTCTAGTGTGGATGGACAGTTCTTTTCCTGGGCAACTTCCCATTGATTGGGAGGGGGAAACTGAGGCACGGGCTCTGTGTTGAATGGGAATTAGAGCAGGGCCTAGGTCCTTGAGTGACCTTAAGGCTGGTGCTTTTTGCACCCCTCTGAGCCCAACCCACCTGGCTGTGCAGGCTCCTGCCCCTTCCCCTTTCCCCTCATCTTGAGGTCAGTCTCCGTTTCTGCCCAGTTGCTCCTCACCCTGTGCCTGGTTTAAGCTTCTTTTTTTATTTTTTATTTATTTATTTTTAAGATTTTATTTATTTATTTGAGAGAGAGAGAGAGCACAAGCGGGGTGAGGGTCAGAGGGAAAAGCAGACTCCCCGCCGAGCAGGGAGCCGGATACGGGACTCGATCCCGGGGCTCTGGGATCCTGACCCGAGCCGAAAGCAGATGCTTAACCAATTGAGCCACCACGGTGCTCCTGGTTTAAGTTTCTTAACAGTAGCGCCGCAGCGGGACGGCAACGGGAAGCTGGGCCTGGTAGAGTTCAACATCCTGTGGAACCGCATCCGGAATTACCTGGTAGGTGGTCCCTGGTCCCTGTCAGCGCCCTCCCTCCGCTGTGGCCTCAGTCCCAGGAGGGGCTGGCTGCATGGTCCCTCCGTCCTGGGTCCGCCTCTCCAGATCCCAGCCCCTGGCCCACCTTTCAGGTCTTTCCCCTGCACCCTCAGCAAGCCCCCGCCCAGGGGGCGGGGGTGGGGGACCGGAAGGGCTGGGTGCCCCCCTTGGCCTGGCTCTCACCCTCTGCTCCCCACTCCAGTCCATCTTCCGGAAGTTTGACTTGGACAAGTCAGGCAGCATGAGTGCCTACGAGATGCGGATGGCCATCGAGTCTGCAGGTAAGGCCAGAGGGCCGGAGGCTGATGGCCCCAGGCTGATTTCCCGTCAACGACCCAGGGCGGCAGCCCACCACCCTGCCCTTGTCCTTGGGGTGGTGACGGTGATGGGGTATGGCAGTAACAGCTGTCTTCTGCCTTCTTCCCGTGATGACTGAACTAAGTGCTTTATCAGCATTTCCTCTTGCCCTCGCTGCAGCCTAACTGGGAAAGGGTCTCTTACCATCTCCACTGTACACGGAGGAAAGTAGGGCTCAGAGAGGGAAAGCCACTAGCCTGCGGCCAGAGACAGGTGGAGCTGGGATTCAGAGCCTGCAGTGAGAGAGGTGCATGTCAGGATGAGACCAGGGCTTTTCGCACAAATAAAACTGCGCCCCTGGGCCCTCCCCAGCCAGCTGATTCCCTGGGGCCATCGGACCCTGCTTGCCCAGCCCCTCCCAGCACTGGGCCCTGCTCAGGAGGTCTTCAGGCCTCAGAGCTGCAGGGCTCACCCTGTTCCCCCCCGCCCCCGAGTCTCCCTCCCTGGCCCCTTGGGCCAGGCCACGCCTCCCTGGCCCTAACCCACTCTCCTGGGCCAGGCTTCAAGCTCAACAAGAAGCTGTATGAGCTCATTATCACCCGCTACTCCGAGCCAGACCTGGCTGTGGACTTCGACAACTTTGTGTGCTGCCTGGTGCGGCTGGAGACCATGTTCCGTGAGTGTCCCATCTGGCTCCTGTCTCCAGTTCTGTCTCCCGTCAGCTGGGGGGGGGGAACGACAGGGAGACATGGAACACACGTGTCATGGCGTGTGCCAGAACGGCGAAGGTCTCTGCACTTGGGACCCTGAAGGCTGAGTGCCAGGAGTCTGGGGGAGCGGGGACCTGGCAGCAGGGGCGGGCTCAGGCGGCAGGAAGAGCTATTTCCCTGGCAGCGACAGGTGAGGACTTGGGGTGCTGTGGGGATGGGGGGGAAGGGCAGGGGCAAGGTGGGTCCTGGCCCTGCATGAGTGTCCCACTGAGTTCTCAGCGCTAAAACATCTTCTTTGGAATGTAGGGTTTTTCAAAACTCTGGACACAGATCTGGACGGTGTCGTGACCTTTGACCTGTTTAAGGTGGGAACTTGCCTTGGCTGTGGCAGGGGAGGGTGTTTAGGGGTGGTGGAGCTTTCTCACCTGCCTGCGGCAGGAGCCTATGGCCTCAGACCCAGCCCCAAAGGCCAGGCCTCCTGAGTCCAGGCAGGATGGGGTGGGGTCGTCGGGGTCGTCTGGGTCCTGGGAAGGGAGCAGGAAGGGAGGGCCAGGCTCCCCCGGAGGTCTCTGTGGGAGCCAGCACCCTGGTCTCCCAGGGGTATAGGAGGTAAGAAAGTGCCCTCCTTCCCCCAGAGGGTTTCCTCCCGCCTGCCCTCAGTGGGTGAAGCGACGGTGGCTTCTGGGCTGGGAGGCTGGACGTAGCGCTTCTGCTGTCCCCGGCTGACCCGTGTCTCTGCCCCCTTCTGCAGTGGCTACAGCTGACCATGTTTGCATGAGGCAGGGGCTCAGGCCCCCCCCCCGCTGTGTTCCTCTCCCTCATCTGCCCAGCCATGCCTTCCCGCCATGCGCAGCAGGCCACACCAGCTGCAAGTGCCTTCCTCGGACCAGGAGGCAGCCTCGGCCTCCCGTTTCCTCACCTCCCAGCTGCCACAGTTCATCTGCTCTGCGGAGAGCTGTGTGGCCTTCCCTGCCTCCACTAGCCGTGGGCTCGGATGGACTCCCCCGCCCCTCCCGTCGTCAAACGAGGAGGGCGGCTTTCGCTGTTCCTGCCTCAGGATGGGGCTCCCGGGGGGAGCTGACAGCCCCAGGCCTCCTGGCATCTCCCCATGTGTCCTCTCCCCTTGCTCCAGAGACCACCCACCTAGCCTAGCCACCTGGCCCCACCTGCAGACTGTAAAACATAACCACTAACTCGGCCCGGTCTGCGCTCCAGATGTGCAGGGCCCTTCCCAGCAGAGGCCTCCTCCTGAGGCTGGGACGGCCTGTTCCTTCCTGTGCAGAAGCCAGTGCCCCTCGCCTCCATGGCCTGCCCGCCACACCCACCCCCAGCCCTGCCCCACCTGCCAACCAGGAGTCGCCTGGACTGAGAGGTAGTCAGGTGCTCCCTCCCTCGCTCCCTCCTTTTTTATATTGGTGATTTTAAAGGGGACTCTTCAGGGACTGGTGTACCAGTAACGGGAGGCACCTGGTGTGTGGGGTGGGGGTGCGGTCTCACGTTTCCATGCCGAGAAACCCCAGCCAATAAAGGAAAAGGCCCCACACCTGTCTCTGGAGTGTATTTCTGCCCAAAGCTGCTGCTCAGGAAGGCGTCAGCAAGCCTTGACCTGCAGGGACAGCCCGGGGCCTCACACCACCCCTGCTCTGCCCTCCGGCTCCTTCCCTGATGCCCCGGGGACTCTCACCCCTGCTGGAGTCCTGGGTATCTAGGAAGTTGGGGAGGATGGGGCCCCAGCTGCAGGGACAAGGCCATACTGCCGAGGACCCGCTGACCCCCACTGGTCCTAAATGCCCTCCTCACGGCCCCGGAGGCCTGACCCCTGCCCTCCCTGTACACTCTGACCCGGGAGGCGCCGGCTGAACCCCGAACTCCTACTGAGCACAAACCTGACCCCCCCAGGAAGCTCCCAGAACATGAGCGCCTCCTTCACCTAGACGCCTGCAGCTTCTGTAAGCTGCTCCAGCCCCCTGGGCTCCTGGCTTTTCTCACCAGAGATAAGAGTGGGTTGAGGTGAGGGTAGAAGAGCTAGAACAATGGGAAGAGGAGGGGGATGGGTGAGCCACAAACTTGGACAGCCTCTGCAGGGCGGAGGCTGAGGGAGCCAAGGTTGGGGGTGGGGGCTGAAGAGAGAGCCCGGAGCGGCAGCCTTCCCATACTCGGCTCTCCACAGGCTGGCTGCGCAGGGCCTGGACCCCCTGTCCCGAGCCTGCATTTTGCCCTCAGGCGTCCTAGACCAGGTCCTGGGCCCTGGCGTCCTGTTACTAAGGAGAGTGCCCATCCCTTCCTGGGAGTCTGGGCTGCGGTGTGAGAGGGCCAGGTGGAGGGCTGGGAGGCAGGTGCGTGAGTGGGCCCCAGTTCTCTGTTTTGGGCTTTTGTTTGATGAGCAGGTTGGAATAATGGTCTGGATGATCTGGCGGCCCCACCCTCCCACAGACACCCCGCCCCCCCTCCCCCCCACCTCCCCCCTCCCCCCCCTCCCCCGACTGAGGCTGAGTGCCTGGGACGGAGGCAGGGAGACCTGGGCTTCCCCTTGGCTGCCCTGCTTGAGCATCTTTAAAGGACTCCACCCCACCCCACCCCAGTTTTTCCTGCGCAGCTTCTGACTTCTTGGTTGGGGCACAGGGACTGAGTCCCCTGTGCTGAGGCTGGATCGGGCTCTCGAAGATGCCTCACGATGGCCTCGCAAATAAAGGGGAGGGTGATGATGGCGTCGCAGTGACTTGGGGGGTCCTGGTGGTGCAGGCAGGGGTCGGGCGGCTGGGCCTGCAGAACTGGGTGGTGTGCTGCGAGGTGGCGCTCTGGGACCCCGGTTTTCTAACTGGGAGGGGAGAGGGAGCGAAATGAGGAGCAAGGCCCTGGAGGGGGGGGGAGCCCTGCAGGCAGGGGGATGCCCGAGGCCTCCTGTGAGGTGTAGCTGGACCCCTCCGACCTGCCGGTTGCAGGGCGTCTGCGGTCCTGACCCCGGGGCCCCATCCTTCACATAAGCCCGCAGCAGGCTGGGCTGTGGGCCATGGCCTTCACGGACCTGCTGGACAGCCTGGGTGGCGTGGGCCGCTTCCAGCTCGTCTGCACGGCCCTGCTGCTGCTGCCCTGTACCCTGCTGGCCTGTCAAACTTCCGGCAGAACTTCACGGCCGCCGTGCCCAGCCACCACTGCCGGGGCCCTGTCAACCACACCATGGCCGCCACCAACCACTCGGGGGCCTGGCTGAGGGCCACCATACCCCTGGACCAGCTTGGGGCCCCCGAGCCATGCCGCCGCTTCACGAAGCCTCACTGGGCCCTCCTGAGCCCCAACACGTCTGTCCACGGAGCGGCCGCGGAGGGCTGCAAGGACGGCTGGGTCTATGACCGCAGTGTTTTCCCGTCCACCATCGTGATAGAGGTCAGCGGGGCGGGGCGGGGAGGGGGGACTGGGGCGGTGTCGGGTGGGGGGTGCTGCCCGGGGCCGAGGCCGGAGCCTGCTTCTCTCCCCGCTGCAGTGGGATCTGGTGTGTGAGGCCCGCCCCCTCCGCGACCTAGCTCAGTCCCTCTACATGGCCGGGGTGCTGGTGGGCGCCGCCGTGTTCGGCAGCCTCGCGCACAGGTGAGCCTTAGGGGAGGGGGGTCCCAGCCACCTGAGCCTCTTCATTCATCTTACTTTATTGACGTTGATTTGTATAGAGATAATTCATTCGCAGGGTTCACCATTCCAGAAGGTGTGGAAGAGTCTGCAGGGAAGCGTCCCTTTCCCACTCCTGCTCCACTGCCCGGGGATTTCTAGAGGGCAGCCTGGTTTCTGTGTCTCTTACCAGAGATTTTATGATTTTATGTCATCCAAGCCAACAGGGACATATGCTCTGTCCCACTTCTGTCTTACAAATGCTGGCGCACCCCACGCGTGCTTCTGGACCTGGCTTTTACTTCCCTTCGAGGCCTCTGCATGTTCCTTTAGAAAGAGCTTTCTGGTCCTCCCTACCGTCCCTGCTGAATTCTACTGTATGAGCGACCAGAACTAAGCAGAACGACCCCCGAGGAGAGCCGGCAGCCCTTCTAGAGAGACCCCGGCAAACCCAACATGGCGCTAGGCTCCAGTGGAGACGTCTCCACACCTCCTCTGCCCTATTTCCCCTGCCTTCCAGCTCGTCCGCTCCTTCTCCCTGCCCTCCCCTTCCCCTCCCTGCCAGTTCTGGGGGGCCCTCCGGCACCCTGGAGTGTGGACTGCCCCCCTACCCCATACTACATGCCTCAGACCCCTCATGGGCAGCTCTGCCATGACCCTGGTCATACTGTGTCACAACACAGCCTGGCCTTCCTGTGGACGAGCCTATCTCTTATCCATGGTGTCGAGTTTGTCACCAGCCCCCAGTGCGGGACGGTTTCCTAGAGGTGATCGAGGCATGTTTGTGTCAGAGAATGAATGAGTGAACAAATGAGTGGATCCGGGATGGACAGTGTGTGGCCCCCTTCCTGGCCTGCTGCCCTCCCAGCCACGCTAGGGCTCTGGCCCTGGACCCTCCCAAATGGGGCAGTGCCAAGGCCAGACTGGGTTAACTCTACTACCCTGAACCCTGACCTTCGACCCCTTTATGGTGTGGCAAGCCCCCGCCCCACCCTGACCTCCCCAGCATGACCAGTTCAAATGAGGACTTGATGTTGGGGTCCCGCTCCCACTGGCCTGTGAGTCCTGGTGTGAGGCCTCCATCCAGCTGGAAGTTCACTCAGGGGACCCTCTGACCACAAGCCCCGAAGATTAGGAGCTGGGTTGGGGGGGCCAGAAATACTCCTCAAGTGAAGGAACAAAAGAGAAAAGACATTTCTTCGGGTCCAGTTTTCCCTCCCTGACCCACCTCGGCTGCCAGGGCCTGCGTCCCAGCGGATATGCCTTGTTTTGTTACGGGGGACTGGCCTGGGGGGCAGCTTCCTCTTGCCCTCCCTCGGCAACCCCCACAAGGGATGCAGCCGCTGCCTCCGGAAGCTAACCCTGTGCCCGGTGCCCGGCTCAGGCTGGGCCGCAAGGGCCCCCTGGTCTGGTCGTACCTGCAGTTGGCAGTTTCAGGGGCGGCCACAGCCTACTTTGGCTCCTTCGGTGCCTACTGCATCTTCCCGGTTCCTGATGGGCATGACCTTCTCCGGCATCATCCTCAACTCCCTCTCCCTGGGTGAGTCCAGCCGAGGAGGGGCCTGGAGGGGAGGAGGGCTCGCGGAAGTGGGGATGGCGCCCTATTAGTGGATGTCCCGCCTGTTGTGTTGTTGTGCTGGGATTCTCGTCCAGTGACTTCTACTCAGAGCCCCCACCCCAGGGTTCTTGGGCGACCCGGGCTCTCAGCCATGGCCCTGCCGGCAATGAGCCATGGACCCTGGGTTGGGATGTGCCCATCTGTACCCTGAGAGGGTTGGGTTATTTCTTGTGTGCGATGGTCCACAATAACCACTTAGTAAGCACCTACTGTATGCCACGCCCAGTGTGGGCTCAAGTGTGGGGACACAGAAGGGAGCTGAGACACAGTGGTCCCCGAGGCTGCAGGTAGTCCTAAGATTATGTGGCTCCAAAAAGGAGCAGGGCTCACCCGGGCTGCAAAGGTGGTGACTCCTTAGCACCATGGTGGAGACCTGGCCCCTTCGAAGCCAGGTGGGAATGTCCCCCACTCCCAAAGTGACAGGGTCAGTCCTCACTTCAGGCTAGTTTCAGGCAGCTGCCGGAAGCTCCAGCATGGAGCACTGTTAGGGAGTAGAAAGCTCACGGTGTGCCACCTGCTTGTGCTAACGGCTTAGTTTGCACCCAGGACACTACCGGGCTCAGGGAGGGTCTGAGGGATCCAGAGACTGCTGCCAAAGACGGAACGGGTCTTTCTTTTCAGGGACTGGGGGGGACATCTTAGGGCTAGAGAACCAGGCTGTATCAGGCTGGCACACCTGACATCCCCCTCCCTGAACCAGGACACTGAAGCTTGTTGATCTCACACACAATCCCGGCAAATCCCAGCCCACTCGCCTCAGCCTCCAGGCTGGGCATCCAGCTGCAGCTTGTGGGATCGGAAGGCAGGAACAGACATGCACGGTCCATCTCGTGCTAGAGTTACCTCTATGACACTCACACCCCTACATACACACATACACTCCTACCTACGAATACCCCTGCACATACCTACTACTAGAACTACTACTATATACCAGATGCGGTTCTAAGCACTAGAGATGGAGCAATGCACAAGGCAGATCTCTGCTCCCATGGAGCCTGTGCTCTTGTGGGAGAGGAAAGACAGCCACACAAATAGCGGATCATATAGTATGTTGGCCGGGGATAAATGCTGCAGAGGAAACTGAAGTCCAGAAAGGGGATAAGCAAGCAGGGAGTGGGGGGTGCGGAGTGGCCGGAGGAAGTCCTCACCCAGCAGAGCTTGCGGGAGGGAGGGAGTGCGCCCCGCGGCTATCTGGAGGAAGAACATTCCAGGCAAAGGCCCTGGTGGGGTGTGTGTTTCTAGTGGGCTCAAGAGGAAGGGGTTCTTTTTTTTTTTTTTTTAAGATTTTATTTATTTATTTGACGGTGTGGGGGTGAGGGCACAAACAGGGGAGAGGCAGAGGGAGAAGCAGGCTCCCTGCTGAGCAGGGAGCCCGATGCAAGACTCCATCCCAGGACCCTGGGATCATGACCTGAGCCGAAGGCAGACGCTTAACCGACTGAGCCACCCGGGTGTCCTAAGGAGGGGGTTCTTGTGGCTGGAGCGGAGCACAGGGCGGGAAGTGGGGAGGGGAGTGGTGACAGATGAGTTGGGGGTGCAGATCCTTAGGCCCTGTGACCACTTACAGACTTTGGCTTTGACTCTGAGCAAGACAGGCGCTACCGGAGGATCCCAAGCTGAGGAGAGGCCTGATCTGACCTGACTTAGCATTTGCCAGGGTCCCTGTGGAGGCCAGTTCCACGGCTCCTGCGGTCACCAGCCAGCCGCACACTGGTTCGGGCCGAGGGTAGCAGGAAGAGGCAGGAAGGGCTCGACTGGGTTCTGTTGGTAGAAGCAGCAGGATTTGCTGATGGACTGGACACACGAGCTGGCTGCTCATGGGAAAGAAGTGTCCTCGTTAACGGGCTACAGTTGCCTTGTAAGAGTGTGCATGATTTGTTCATCAGTCCCTCAAGCATGGACAGCTAGGTCGTTTCCAAGTTTTGCTATTTACAAAAAAAATCATGTAATTAAGAGCCATTATATTTCCTTTCCTACCAACCATTTACATCTTTTGCCCGTTTTTTTTTGTGGGTTTTTTCTTTTTCTTTTTTTTTTTTTTTTTTTTTTTTTGTTTTTTTTCTATAAATATTTAAGAATCTTTCCAATTTTAGGGAAATTCACCCTTTCTCTATAATTTGAGTTGCAAATTTTTTGTTTGACTGTTTTTGCTCACATCATGACTTGACTTACGGTGTTTGCTTTTTTTGTTGTTGTTAAAGCCAGTCAAGGTGTTCGTTCTTATATGCAGACACTCTAATTTTTATAAAGTCAAGTTTGTTGATTTTCCCTTTTATTGCTTCTGAGTTTTGTGGCATTCTTAGAAAAGACTTTCCTGACTCTTAAGATTGAAAAAAAAAAAAGTTGCCATGATTTTTTTTCTAACGTTCTTGTGGTTTTATTGGTTATATTCAGTTCTTTGGTGCACCTGTGGCTCAGGAAATCTCTGGAAAAATTTCAAGCGGTCACAGAGTCGCCATGAAAGGCACAGGTGGATTAGACAACCATGGAGGCTGTGAGTCCTGCTGATCCTTTCCTGAGTCTGTCTGCAGTCGTGGAGTGGATGCCCACCCGGGGCCGGACCGTGGCGGGGATCTTGCTGGGGTGCTCCTTCACCTGGGGTCAGCTCATTTTGGCCGGAGTGGCATACCTGATCCGCCCCTGGCGGTGGCTGCAGTTTGCTATCTCTGTTCCTTTCCTCATCTTCTTCCTCTATTCTTGGTACGTCCCGACAGAGAGGGGGGTAGGTGGGTGCACCCGTGTGACCGAGCCCCACCCGTGACAATCTGGGGCTATGCAGTGACTGGGACTTGCTGGACGTGGTGGGGACTCGAAAGAGGGGCGATGCTTGTGGGGACCATGGCTCACGGGTACTGCCCATGGCTGTCGGGAAGCTCCCATAAAATCCCTTACATTAGTGTAGGGCTCCAGAACGTTCGAGTGGTTTTGCCTCATCAGTTCCTTGCAACTCACAACAGGAGGGGAACTGAGGCACAGACCAGGGAGGGCCCATGTTATTCAAGCCACACAGCAGGGTCAGAACCAGATGCAACACTGGATCTGTGAACGTTTCTAAGTGCCCTTCAGTGGTTGGCTGTCTGCTGTGCTTTGGGAAAGGGAAGCTGGCGTGTCCCCTGGTCTTCCCGAGTCTGCGGGCAGCAGGAAAGGGAAGGAAAGTGTACTTGGGTTTGGAGAATGGAAGGAGCTCTACTCACCCCTGCCATCCTTCATCCTTCTTTCGGTCCCAGGTGGCTGCCAGAGGCATCCCGCTGGCTCCTCCTCCATGGCAAGTCGCACCTAGCTGTGGAGAACCTGCGGAAGGTGGCCATTATGAATGGGAGAACGGAGGAAGGGGAGAGGCTTGTGACCAAAGAGGTAGGCGGCATGAGTGGAAGAAAAGGGAGGGACCATTTTAATCTGGCTGGTAGCCTCAAGATGTGCCGGGACTCGGTAGCTTGCCAGGAGTCACCCACCACCCAGGGGAGGAGGCTGGGAATAAACAGAGGGAAGAGTTCCGGTGAAGCGAAAAGGTGAATGGCTGCGTGATCTGAGAGCGATAACTTAACGGCTTTGTTCATCAGTCCACCCATCTATTCCGTGGGGAAATAACCCCCTTCACACTGACACCTCGCCGAAATTGAAATAAAATAAGAAAATAAAATGAAAATATTAAAGTAGAAGTCATAAAATGAAATTATCAAAGAGCCAATAATAAAAGTACCCTTAACGATAAATACCAGCGTAAGATAATTACCATTTGTAAGTAGTTACCATTTATTATAAATAAGTACGGTTTCTCAAGCCCCGTGTTGGCACTCTGCTAAGGGCTTTATGTACATAATCTCATTGAATGTGTTACTTTTGGGGGCGCCTAGGTGGCTCAGTCGTTGGGCATCTGCCTTCGGCTCAGGTCATGATCCCAGGGTCCTGGGATGGAGCCCCGCATCGGGCTCCCTGCTCCGCGGGAAGCCTGCTTCTCCCTCTCCCTCTGCTGCTCCCCCTGCTTGTGTTCCCTCTCTCGCTGTGTCTCTCTCTGTCAAATGAATAAATAAAATCTTAAAAAAAAAAATCCTTAAAAAAAATGGTACTTTTGTGGTTGAGGAAACTGAAGTTTGAATGGGCCCGGTCATTTGCCTAAGAACACACAGTGGGAAGTGGCAGAACCACTCAGAACCCCTGCCCTTAACCACTGCCCAAGCCTATCTCAGAGTCTCTACCAGGGATGAGGTGTGAGGGTCCCTCGGGAACCACAGGCGTCAATTTCAGCCTAATCAGCAGGCAGCTCAGGAGCCTTGGGACTCACATTGGAGCCTCTGCTTCACCCGAAGCTCTGGAAACAATCTGTTGAGAGCCATCAGTCCCAGCCTGCAGAGACTAGAACAAGCCACCTTGCCGGGGACCTCAACCTTGATCTTCCTCTCCACAGATGAAGGGACTCCTCGCAGGAAAATAGGGTCCCAGATCCTTCCCTTCTGCTGATCAAACTTCCCTTGTCCAGGTGGCGAGCTCCTACATCCAGAGTGAGATTGCAAATGTGCGCACCTCCAACTCCATCTCGGACCTCTTCCGAACCCCGGCCATCCGAAAGGTCACATGCTGTCTCGTGGTGGTCTGGTAGGTGATGTGCTTGCGCCCAAGTCTTTGACCTGAGGCAGGGACACACCTTTTATCCCCACTTCCAGACTCTATTCTCAAATACTCTTTTTTTTTTTTAAAGTTCAATGACTTTTATTTTACTTTATTTTATTTTTTTAAAGATTTTTATTTATTTATGGAGAGAGAGAGAGAGAATGGTAGAGAGAGAGCATGAGAGGGAAGAAGGTCAGAGGGAGAAGCAGACTCCCCGCCGAGCAGGGAGCCCGATGCGGGACTCGATCCCGGGACTCCAGGATCATGACCTGAGCCAAAGGCAGTCGCTCAACCGACTGAGCCACCCAGGCGCCCTGTTCTCAGATACTCTTAATGCATTGAGCAGGTGAGCCTTGTGAATTCAATTTTGTTCCCTACTCTTTCTCTAGGGTCCTCTGGCCCTCTGCTTGGCGCTGAGATGTGGTCATAGATGAGACGTCTGTGCTGACCTAGAGACCCCACATCTGGACAGTGGGTCTCAACTTGGCTGTTGGGGGGCGTCCATTGGAATCACCCACGCAGCTTTTCCAAAATGCACCTTGTCGCATCCTGATGGGCCCTTGGGGCTCTCCAGGACACTCTGGGAAGTGTCCCATTCTGGAGAAACACTTGTGGGTCAGAAAGGGACAGACAAGGAAACAATGTCTATGAGGTATGGCAAGTGTCCTTATAGCAGTTCTCCTGATTGGGGCTGCTGAGGGCTTCATGCAGGAGACAGCATCTACGTGGATTTTACAAAAATGGTTGTGGCGTTTGCCAGGGGACCAGGAAGGGATTCGTAGCAGCTCACATAGATAAACACGAAGTGCAAAATGGGTAAAACCACAAGGGCAATCCATTCCCATTAGCACAGACTGGCAGCGGGCAAATCCTAAGGTAAGGAACTGATTTAAAAAGGGGGTAGGGGGCCATTTTAATTGCACTTGACGGGATGTCCTAGATATGTAAATAGAAAGGGTTGGTATTTGTGAAGTAGAGAACACAGGCTATGAGTGATCTGTTCTCTGAAGGAGACTCAGCCCTTTTGTTTCGTGGTTACCGGCCAGGCTGTGGTGGGAGACCAGACTACCTGGGTGACCTTGAGCAAGTCAGCCAGCCTCCTGGTGCCCCAATTTCCGGCTTATGTATCTACCCCTAAGGTCCTTTTGAGAACTAAATGTTTAGACATGTAACCCCCCACCTGGCCAGGGTAAGTGCTCGGGTAGAGTCTGTTCTCTGATTTAAGTTCAGAGCTATAGCTGTTCCCTGAGCCCTGGAAATGTGGGGTTGTCCACCACTCTGGACCTTTAGAGGGCTTCTGCCCCGGGCAGCCGGAGAGCTCCTCAGAACCCAAGTCAGGGAGGTGATGCTCTACCCCCAGCACCCTGCTGGCCCACCCCTACTTCGCAGTCCTCTTCCCACTGGGAAGAAACATCATGAATTAAAAATTCCAGGGTTGAAAGTCCCCTCTTGGATCCTTCTAGAAAAAATAAGCTCAGGCCCATTTCTGTTCAAAGGAAGTAATTCAGGCAGCTAGTGACTGGGTCACCCACATGGAGTTTCTGCCAGCAGGTGGGGAGATTTGGGAGGAAGAGGAAGGGTGAGCAACTGGTGGACTTTCACAGGCTTCTGTTGTAAATGCCTTCCGCGAACTTGGATTTTTTTTTCTCTACTCGTTTGTTGGTTTGTTTGTTTTTTTCCTAAATTACAAAAGCACTGCATACTCATTGGGAAAAAAACAATGTTTTTTCAAACAACCCAGAAACATATAGGCAGGATATTGTATTGGTTGTGAGGCAGGACTCAACTGTACTTTAATTTAAAAAAAACAAGACAAGGGGCGCCTGGGTGGCTCAGTCGTTAAGCGTCTGCCTTCGGCTCAGGTCGTGATCCCAGGATCTTGGGATCGAGCCCCGCATCGGGCTCCCTGCTCCGCGGGAAGCCTGCTTCTCCCTCTCCCACTCCCCCTGCTTGTGTTCCCTCTCTCGCTGTCTCTCTCTCTTTCTATCAAATAGATAAATAAAATCTTTAAAAATAAATAAAAAGTTAAAAATAAAAAAATAAAAAAACAAGACAAAATAAAAGGCAGGACTCTGGAACCCGGCTGCTTGAATTTGAATCCCAGCTCTGCCACGGCTCTGTCTGCATGATCTTGGGTGAGTTACCGAACCGCTCTGTGCCTCAGTTTCCCCATCTGTAACATGGGTATGCTAGGACCTACCACATAGGGCGGTTGTGAAGATTAGAAGCATTCATGTACGTGAAGCCGATAGAACGGTATCTGACACTTGGTAAACTCAAGATGCCTACCTGTTATCACTGGATGAGAGGAAAGCGAGTGCTCCTTCCCCCACTCTGCTCCCCTCCACCCCCCAGCAGCAAGTCCTGCCAAGCATGAGTCTGTATCCTTCCAGACCTTTGCACACACAAGACACGCACGTGTATTCTTACAAAAATGGGTTAATACCATACATATCTGCTACTTGCTTCTAATAACTTAACCATATTTGTAAATATCTTTACAGTGTTACATGAATCCAGACCTGTCTAGGGTCAATAAGAATTACTGTATCACCTTTCTAGAAGTGTCTTCTCTTTTTCTCCATCTCCCCTGACTCATATAGCTGGGGGTAGGTGGGAGGGATGGTAGGCGTTTCTCAGTAGGTGCTAAGGGGGCAGAGAGGCCGGGGTCTTGCTTGGAGAGAGCCCCCTGCCAAATTCCATCTCCCCTCCCCAAGATGTTCCAGAGCCTATGTCAGCATATGGTCTCGCAGGGAAACAAAACCAGGCCAACCTGCTGGGGTTCATGAGGGCCAGTCCCATGCTTTTGTTGTTACGTGGGTAAATGACACATAACAGAAATTTCAACATCATACTTATTCCTTCTGAAGGCTGAGTAATTACCCGCAAGCACCACATGCTGTTTATCCATCCATCCATCCACCCATCCATCCATCCATTGGTCGCAGCTTGGGGTTGCTTCCATCTTTCCGCTCTTGTGAATAACGCTGCTATGAACACGGATGTACACATATCTCTTTGAGACGCTGCCTCAGGGACATTTTAAATTTCTCTGGAGACCCCGCCCCCCCGGTGTGGGAACTCCAGACCTTTGCCGTCAGATTGACCGTAAACCCCCCTTGGCAGAAGCAGACATCTTCAGGTGTAGATTTCTCAGTAAACCTTGAGAGACGCTGTGAGGGTCCAATGGGGTCTTCGCCTGGTTGGAAGCCTCTCGTTTTCTCCTTCCAGCTCTTAGCTGTGAAGCTCAGACCAGCCACTGAAGGTGGAGGTGGAGGGGCTAGAGCAGTGCAGGTAGGGGAAAACGGGAAAACACTCACACTCCAGAGCCCATGGACTTGACTCAGGGAGCAGGTGGTTAAGCAGGGACATGGAGGGAGGAGCCTGGGCTCTGAGACCCAAGTCAGAGACTTGGATTTGGTGAAGGGGAAAGGGGGGCGGGTTAAATTCAGGGGATTTAACCCCCTGAGAATGGCGTCCTGTGTCATTCATCTCGTGTACCGTCCCCTGGGTCCAGAACAGTGAACCCTGGGCCAGAACAGGACTATTCTGCTGCCTCTTCCAGGTTCTCCAACTCCATGGCTTACTGTGGGCTGGCCGTGGACCTGCAGAAGTTTGGACTCGGCGTATACCTGGTGCAGGTCCTGTTCGGAGTCATAGACATCCCGGCCATGCTGGTGGCCACCACCATCATGATATACGTGGGCCGCCGGGCCACCGTGGCCTCCTTCCTGATCCTGGCCGGGCTCATGGTGATCATGAACATGTTTGTGCCAGAAGGTGAGCCATGTGCTTCTGCCATGACCGCCCAGGAGCCTCTGGGGTCTGGGGTCTGGTGGGCAATGACTACAGCAAGGGAACAGGCTGAGGGATGTTCTTCTGGATCTGGAGAGGAAGTGACTGTCCATTAGCAGAGTTTTTACTAAGCACTCAGCGCCATGGTGGAGAATTGGCAAAGACGTGAGCCTTTGCCCCCAAAGCACTCACCATCTTGTCAGGGAGATCAGATTGATGACCTTTGAAATTCTCAATGCCCAGGGGCTCCAGGCCAATGCCAGCAGTGTCAAGGAATGGGACCCAACTCTAGGTATTTAAAGAACAGTCCAGTGATTCCAGCAAGAAGCCAGGGTTGAGTTTCAGAGTCCTAGAGCTTGTGTGAAGCCAAGGGCCCATGCCTTGGGCAGCTTGTCTGATTTCTCGGTGCTTTATCGCCTTCCTGTAAAATGGATAGATTACTCCTATTGGTATTTTGACATATTTTCTTCCAGTCTTTTTTCCTTTTTGTAGATTTTGTATTTGACATAATTGAGATAATGTTATATATGTACATATATATATATAAATGGGATTATATATGTATATATGTGTTATTTATATATATAAGATATATCCTATTTCACTATATGTTATAACATAATTATGCTTTTTCATGTTATTTATTTATTTTTATTGTTATTATTTTTAAAGATTTTTGTTCATTCACTTGAGTGAGAGAGAATGGGAATGCATAGTGCGGGAGGGGCAGAGAGGGGGGAAGAAAGAGACTCCCTGCTGAGTGGGGTCAACTCCAGGACCCTGAGATCATGACCTGAGCTGAAGTTAGATGCTCAACCAACTGAGCTACCCATAATCCCCTATTTATTATTATTTTTTAAGTAGGCTCCAGGCCCAGCATGGAGTCCAACATGGGACTTGAACTCATGACCCTGAGATCAGGACCTGAGTTGAGACCTGAGTTGGATGCTTAATGGCCTGTGCCACCCAGGCACCCCAATATGCTTGTTCATGTTCATACAAATGTTCCATGACCCTAATTTTGTATTACTCTGTAACAATTCATCCAGATTGGTGTCTCACAACTCTTGCTGCACGTTGGAATCTCCTAGGGACCTTTAAAGACATACCCAAACTTGAGGCTATCCCCAAGAGGCTTTAGTATAATGGAGAGGCGGTAGAGCCCAGATGTGGGTGTTTTATAAATCTCCCCTCCTGGATCCAGTGTGCAGTCAGAGGACGTACCATAATTTCCCTGACGATTGCTTCGACGTTGGGCATGTGCATTGGGGTTTTACTATTCGTAACCAGTAGCACGACAAACTTAATGATGGTAACAGCAAACACTGAGTGAGCACTGAGCCCTTTGCACTCATGATGTCATGGAACCTTATGACAATGCTGCAAAGCAGATTGCTGGTGTTTTCCTCGTTTTACAGTTGAGGACAGGGAGGCTCAGAGAGGTTAAGTGACAGTGACCGAGCGGGGATTTGCATCCAGGCCTAACTCCAAATTTGTCCTGCCTCGGGAACGGGAAAAGGAGGCAGAAGTGAGAGAAGTGCAGTGCAGGCGTTCGGGGGCCTAAGTGGGAACATGAGGTCATGGGAATCCCAAGCCCCTCCACCCAGTGCTCTGCCTCCCCCCTCCCTTTTCGGGCTCTGAGCCTCAGCCTCTGCCTCTTCCCCAGATCCCATCCCCTCCTGAGCACCCCTGCTCCCACCGCTACCCCTCTGCCTCCCTGATTCCCCCTGGGGCTCTGAGCTCCCCCTAACCCCCGGCTCTGCCTACCCCACTGCAGATATGCAGACCCTGCGCACGGCCCAGGCGGCGCTAGGCAAAGGCTGCTTGGCCAGCTCTTTCATCTGTCTGTACCTGTTCACCGGAGAGCTGTACCCCACAGAGATTAGGTGGGTGCATGGGGGGATGCAGAGCAGCACCTGCCCCAACCTGGGAGGCCCTGGAGCTCCAGGATGGCACCTGCTGAGCTTGCTGAAGCAGGACCTCTTCTCCTTTCTGTCTGCCCCCTGACACCCAGGGCCTGGCACTCCCAGCCCTCTAGGCAGCCTGGGCCATGGCCACTGACCAGTCCACACTTTTTAGGCAGATGGGGATGGGCTTTGCCTCGGTCAGTGCCCGCTTTGGGGGTCTGGTTGCGCCCCTGGTCACCACACTCGGGGAGTTCAGCGCCATCCTGCCCCCCATGGGCTTTGGGACCACTTCGATCCTGGCTGGGCTGGCTGTCTGCTTCCTGGCTGAGACCCGCAATGCGCCCCTGGTGGAGACCATCGAGGCCATGTAGAGGAGGTAAGGAGCCTCTGGTCATGGTGGGGGGGGCGCGGATGGGGGGCGGGAATGGGGGGGATGGCCAAACAAGCTGCAGGTGAAATAACTCAGGGTCTTCCCTCTGCTCTTCCAATGTCATGGCTCGTGGGTGGGAGCTGCGTTGGGAAGACCAGCCTTGCCTACCCACCTTTGTCTAAGAGGCTTGGCTTTCATCAAGGACAGACCCAACAATGAATGGTGAAATAGAATGAAGAATAAACTGGAGACCAGGCAAAACAGGAACATGAGCTGAGGTCAAGCCTGGCAGAGAAGTGGGGATAACGGTTTGTGGGGAGGAGAGAGGTGCCATATTCTGAAGCAAAGACAAGCGCATGTGGCTGCCATGGTGGCCTTCAAATTTGGGCCAGAGCTTCCTGGCAACAGAAAGGGAGATCCTGTTAATGACTTTCGTCATATTGTCTGAGAGAAAAGGGGCTACCAGTTCTCTGGGGAAAGTGAAACTTTCCTCAACAATTAGCACTAGAAGAAATTTCTCTCATGGATCTCCTTAGGGAGGTCACTGAGTAAGGTGATGTCCTTGATGATGTTTCTAAAAGTGCCAGGTGGACTTGTTGCATTTCTCAGCAACAGTGGGGTCACCAAAGACCCTTGGTTGTGGGGAATGGGGCCGGGGAAGGGAACAGGGCCCAAGTCTGTAGCTTTCTCTGTGTCCAGCTTGATTCCACAGCTGGAACCATCTCTCCAGAGACCTTTGAGGTGGACTGTGTTTGAAATCCTTGAAATAATCCCCCGTGAGCATCCTACATCTAACCTGAGCCATGGACTAAGGTTGGACTCACATAGATCAAGGACATATCCTTTGGCAAGTCCTGTCAATTCTGCCTCCAAAATATATTTAGAATCTGTCCCTCTCTGTCACCCCTGTGACCATCCCCCTCCAAGTCTGGACAGCTCTAAAAGCCTCGTATCTTCCCCTGTCCCTTCCACTTTATTCTTTATACGGCAACTAGTGTGAAAGCCTTGCCATGTAAAGAATCACATCACTCCTCTTTGTAACCCTTCCCCGGCACCCTTTTACGTTGAAGATAAAATATGAAATCTCACAAGACTCCCAGGATCTGGCCCCTGCAAACACCAAGGTTGCTCTCTCTCTGGAATGTTCCTCTCTTTGCTCTCTGCCTGTTTAATTCCCATTCATGCCACAGGTATAGGTCTAGACACCCCAGATGCTGGGTTAGTATTTGTCAATAACCCAATCCAGAGCCTGTTTGCAGGTGCTCTGAGATGTTGCCTCAGGGACCCAAGTACATGAAGAGATAACTGGAGGAGTGGCCCCCCCCCCCAATATTACTGTAATGGTTCTGGCCCGGGCATTTTTATTTATTTATTTTTTTAAAGATTTTGTTTATTTTTTTGACAGAGAGATAGCGAGAGAGGGAACACAAGCAGGGGGAGTGGGAGAGGGAGAAGCAGGCTTCCTGCCGAGCAGGGAGCCTGATGTGGGGCTCGATCCCTGGTCCCTGGGATCATGACCTGAGCCAAAGGCAGACGCTTGATGACTGAGCCACCCAGGCGCCCCTGGCCTGGGCATTTTTAAAGTCACATTTTGCTTACCCTAGCTATAGAGAAACCCAGTAATGCCAAATGAAATTTGAGTTTTGGGTAACAGAGCTTCGTTTGATCCTGCCAGGAACATTTATTATAAAGCTACTTTATGTTGTTACAGATGTGAACCAATTACATGATGGAGGCCATTTACTAAAACTAATTTAATTTAATTTAATTTAATTTATTGAGAGAGAGAGAGTGCATGGGTTGAGGGAGAGAGAGAATCTCAAGCAGACTCCATGCCCAGCACGGAGCCAGACACGGGGCTCGATCCCACAACTTGGAGATCATGACCTGAGCCGAAATCAAGAGTCCAATGCTTAACCGACTGAGCCACCCAGGCGCCCCTAAAATTAATTTTATTTTTAAAATTGTTGAGGGGCACCTGGGTGGCTCAGTCGGTTAAGTGTCTGCCTTCAGCCAGGTCGTGATCCCAGGGTCCTGGGATCAAGTCCCACATCAGGCTCCCTACTCAACAGGGAGCCTGCTTCTCCCTCTGCCTGCCACTCCCCTGCTGTGCTCTCTCTCTCTCTGTCAAATAAGTAAATAAAATCTTTAAGATAAAATAAAATAAAATAGTTGGGAACAAGCCATTCTTTCTCACAACAGTTTGCTGATTGGATCTGACCTAGCTGGTCCTGTCAGGAGTCCATTCATCCCGGGGAATGTGGAAGAGCTTGCACACCTTGGGAAACTAACCAATATCCAAAATGCAGGAAGCTTTCTGAAGCTGCACAATGTTGCAGAGTAGTCCCAGATTTTGCATTGCTTTTATCGTTTATTTTTTAAATTACGTATGTATGAGGGGTCTGCCTCCGTGTCTGTGTGTTGAGTGTGGTCTGGGGCAATCTCAAACTTACGCTCTTTGTCTGAACCCTGGGAGAAAAAGTTGTTGAGACATCTCTGCCAAATACTCTAATGTGTAATTCTCTCCAACAAGGATGTTCTGTTACACAACCTCAGTAGAACCATCACAGTTAGAAAGCTAATATTGATATATGATTTCCATTTAATCCTCTGGCCTCATTCAAGTTCTGCCAGTCTTTCCCACCCCCACCCCTGCCCCACCACTAACATCCCATAAAGCAAGAGGATCCGGTTCAGAATCGCAAGTGGTATTTAGATGTTGCATTTCGTTCAGGCTGGACTAGATCCTCGGGTGTTCTCAGACTCTTTTGACTCCAACAGTTATACAGGGTTTTATAATAGGAAGGACAGGTATGAGTCCACAAAGCACATTTATATAAGGCTTTCAGGAGATGAAGGATGCAATACAGTTAGGAGGAAGAAAATGCAGGCAACCATCAGGAAGGCCCAGGGCACCGAGGTGCACCGCCCGGGGGTCCTCTCTGCCCTCTCTTTGGTCTCTCTCACAGGCTGTTAGCATGAAAAGGAGATACCTCAATCTCGGGGAAGCCTAGGCACATGTCTGCCGAGGGGTTTTTTGGTATCCCATTGATCACAGCTAAAATTGGTTTATAGAGCCAGGTAAACCAATTGCAGACCATAAATCCATAATTTTCAACAAACAATATTGGACAAGCTGGGAGAGGCTGTCTCCAGAGGGAGGGTCACACTTTGACAGCCCATGAAAAATTACTGGCTAGTCCATTTCATCCTTGCTGTGGTTGATGGGCAGTGTCTTGGCTCCAGATGTCTTTGAAGATGAACACGGAGCTGCCACAGACTAGCTGTGAGGTAACAATGACCTTGACTGTTTGAAGATGGAGACCGGTTACTCTGTAGATTTCTCCCTGGTTTGCGGTTTTCTGATGTTACAGATTGTAGCTCACGCATCTCTGGCACTGTTATCACAAATGTGAGACCTGATTCTGCTCGTTGTATCCCATCAGCTGGTGCACGATTTTGGTTTGTCCTGTGATTGGTGATATTCCCCTTGATCCCTTAATTAAGGAGGTACCTGCCAGGCCCCCTGCACTGTGAAGTTAATTCTTTTCCCCTTTGTAATTAACAAGCATTTTGTGGTGAAGTACTTTAAACTATGTAAGTATTCCATTCCTGATCAAACTTTCAATTTATTATATATGGATTTGTATCATTATGGATTTATAAATCCTTATTTTTCAATGTATTCTACCCTGTTTATTTTGATGCTCAATTTGTCCTAAATTTGGGCAGTATGAACCTTTTGACTTCTGTGTTCTTTCAAAATTCTTTAAGCATGTCCTTGTTTCCTGGATAGCCTAGGAAATGAGTTTCCCCGTAACTGTCTTGGCAGCAACCATTTCTCTGAGTGTCTTAGCTCATTTTAGTAGAGAAGGGTATTTAGAAGCCAAGATCCTTGGCACGCCTGTGTGCCTCGGTCGATTAAGCATCTGCCTCTTGATTTTGGCTCAGGTCATGGTCTCAGGGTTGTGAGATCAGACCCACATTGGGCTCAGCGGAGGGTCTGCTTGAGATTCTCTCTCTCCCTCTGCCCCTCCCCCACCTCTCTCTCTCTAAAGTAAATAAATAAATCTTAAAAAAAAAAAAAAAAAAGCCAAGATCCAGGTGTGAGGGGCTCATTATTAGGGGTTTTTTCTGCTCTCAAGCCTCTCAGCGAACAGAGGTAGGGAATATATGAATATGCATATGGGTACAGAGACCCATACGTCTTTTTTTCTATAGCTGTAGATCATACTGAAAACCATGAGTCACATCATTACCTCCAACACCACCCACCACCAGGTTTCTATCAGTTTGCTCCCTTTTCGTATTTAACTCCCTTCTCTGACAATGAGAAGTCTGCCTTCCCTCAGCCCTAACACAGAGCCTTAACAGTCCCCCAGCATGTAACTCATCCCTCTCCTTCACGGACCCCTCCACACCCCACCTAGGCTCCAAAACCCCATCCCAGGACAGCCCTCCATGTGGACACCTACCTTGCTCTGCCCCACATAGTGGCTTTAAGACCGAATCGTTCAGGAAGAGAAGGGAAGAAAAGTTTTCCGTATGTTTTTGATGACACAGGTTGTCATTCTCATAAACAGATAAAGGACAACCCCGCGACCTCCCCCACTCCTCCAGCCTCACACCCCTCCGGGTTCCCCCTTGAGATTATAGCCAGTGTAACCATGCCAAAAGGTAGACTAGCCACACTCAAAGCCTGTTTACCTCTCAAATAAACTTTTGCATAAGAAACTTAAACTTGTGACCTATTAAGGAGGAAACGGTCATGATGCTTTTTTAGCAGAGAGAATGGGCTAACATCTTGGGAAACAAAACCTGCTCTTGGGGAGGCACCAGGAGCTTGTCCGGATGGAGCCCACCATGAGTGAGCTGCTAAACGTAGTGGACAGTGGTCACGGAGCTGTGGCAGAGCTCTGGAGGCCAGGGATTTTACCTGGTGTTCAATTTAGCCTTTTCGAAATCTAGTCTGCGTATTAAATCTAATTTATGTATTATTATTCATTGAGTTCCTATGATGGGTCAGACACAGGGCTAAGTATGGGGTGCAGAAGGAACAAGACAGATGTGATCTCTGCCCTCCTGGAGGTTACAGAGGAAGAGAGGCACAGAGAGAACAAAGACGCAGAAATAAATATGCAATTAAGAGAGACTGACTGAGTGACTGAGGATGCCTCTAGACTTAAAGAAGAAGGAGAAGGAATTAGCCAGGCTGAGAAGGGGACAAGTGTGTCCCTGGAAAAGAGAACAGCTTATGCAAGGCCCCCTGAAGTCCCAGGGAGCTGGGAGGAGCTGAGTGATGGCCAGGTGTGAACCTGAAAGATGAGCCTGGAGAGAGGCAGGGGCAGCCCTCCAGACCACTCTGAGAACTTAGGCTTTTAAGTTAATAGAGAAACCACTGCAGGACTTGGAGGAAGGGACTGATGTGGTCTGATTTTTAAAGACTCTTTCTGTCTCCTTTGCATTAGTAAATCTCAGCCTAAATGCGGCCTTGGGTCTAGGAATTTAGAGCAGTTGCTTTAGAACAGTTTCTCAACCATTTTTCATTATCAATTATCACCCCTCCCACCCCCACTGCGGGGACCTTTCTAGATATACATTTTTTTCCCTAATCACACCTCCACCCTGCCAATAACAATTGTATCTGTTCACGTACTGTAGCCCTTTGGATGGCCACAAACCACTGTAATATCTCAGATTTTTCATCCCCCCCACTCCAAGAACCAGTTTTCGTCCCCTGAGGGCCATATCACCTCCGTGAAGAATGAGTATTCTTCAGCAATGATTACCTGTTCCAACAGCCATGGGATCTCCTACAGTTAAGATTTTTGGAGGCCCTGAGGGGCTTATAATCAGATACACATTTAATATGCCCCTGCATGATTCTTGAGTGTTCTTATCCATGGGCTTCTTCAATAACCTGTCTGGGGTTCTTCTCGACAATTCCCTTCTAACCAAATATGAGACAGAAAAGACTCAACTGGCTTTGGTTTGGTAGGCAGTGGTGATGTTGGGGAACGGGAGGCAAGAAACGGCCTCTGTCATGAGTCAGTCAAGTGGAGTTTTCAATATCCGAACAATAAGAATTCAAGAACTGCTCAGCCCATTTCATTTTTCTCCATTTCTAATCTCATATAATTATGAGTGCTAGTCCCAGGCCTTGGGTATCAAGGATTAAGATGAGAAGAAAATGGCTCTTTCCAAGGTTCATGTTACCCATCTCCAAGATGGCCACAAGCCAAGAGGGATTAGGGGTAACACACCTACCACCGGTTCCTAGGTTACATAAAGATATAAGGGAACTTCCTCGTATTTATTTCACAGGCTGACAAAAATCCAGTTATTAGTAAGTTATTTGTATGTAAATTGCTCCCATCCTTCGTTAATCACAAGACCAGATAATGTTTCTCCAGAATAGTCTGGGGTGTGGGGCCAGGTCAGCCTCCATGACCCAGTTTGGCTCATGCCCCAGTTTGTTGGGGCAACATAGCAAAAGAAGAATTGACTAACCCTCTCAAAAAATCCTTTCCTGTAAGAATATAACATTCACAGAGGAAATGCTGATAGAAAATAAACAGCGGAAAGGTATTCACGTCAGTCATAATCAAAGAAATGTAAATTAAAACAGAAAAGAGGTCATTTTTAAATATCCAATAAGGAAAACATTTAAAACATAGTAGTAGTCAATGACGAAATATAGACAGGAAGGAGGAAACTCCTACAACTTTCTGGAAGTTTCTTTGGCATTACTGATCATGAGATGGAAAAATTTTCATATTCTTCTAAGTAGCAACAACATTTCCATATCTGCCCTAAGCAAATAAGCTGAAATGTGGACAAAGTTTATTTACAAGGCTATTCATCATCATGCTTAATATGCCTGGAAAAAAATGTAAACTCTCCAAATCTTCAACAATTTGAATAAATTATGATTTTTTAAAATGTTTTATTTATTTATTCATGAGAGTCAGAAAGAGAGAGAGAGAGAGGCAGAGGAAGAGGAAGAGGGAGAAGCAGCCTCCCCGCCTAGCAGGGAGCCTGATGCGGCACTCGATCCCAGAACCCTGGGATCATGACCTGAGCCGAAGGCAGACGCTTAACCAACTGAGCCACCCAGGCGCCCCTTGAATAAATTATGATTACTGTGCAATAGTAAAAAGCTATGTTGATGAAGACTTTTAAGGGCATGGGTAATGTTTGTACTATACTGTTAAATAGTGTATTAAAATTAATTACGGTATTTCCTAATTACGTCAAGAAATGGAGACTTGAGGGGCGCCTGGCCAGCTCAGTCGGTGGACCATGCAACTCTTGATCTTGAGGTCATGAGTTCAAGCCCCACCTTGGGTGTGGAGATTACTTAAATAAATAAATAAACTAAAAAAAAAAAAGAAATAAAGACTTGTAAGAGAGAAAGAAATATGTTAAGATGGTGACAGTGGTTGCCTCATAGTTAGGAGTGACATTTTTTTCCTGGCTACTTTACATTTTAA
Source organism: Callorhinus ursinus (assembly GCF_003265705.2). Lineage (NCBI taxonomy): Eukaryota > Metazoa > Chordata > Mammalia > Carnivora > Otariidae > Callorhinus > Callorhinus ursinus. The sequence goes on along the minus strand of NW_027397113.1, from coordinate 5,878,828 downwards.
AAATTATCTCCAGGGATGCCTGACTGATCAGTCAGAAGAACATGCGACTCGATCTCGGGGTCCTGAGTTCGAGGCCCTTACTGGATAGAGATTAGTTAAATAAATAAAACTTAAAAATTTTTTTTAATATAAAAATTATCTCCAAATTGTCTATATTGAGCAGGCTTTCTTTGGTAACCAAGGGGGAGAGGCATAAATGAAAGCAATTATAAGAATTCAATTAGGGGGTGCCTGGGTGGCTCAGTCGTTGAGCGTCTGCCTTCGGCTCAGGTCAAGATCCTCAGGGTCCTGGGATCGAGCCCCACATTGGGCTCCCTGCTCCGCGGGAAGCCTGCTTCTCCCTCTCCCACTCCCCCTGCTTGTGTTCCCTCTCTTGCTGTGTCCCTCTCTGTCAAGTAAATAAATAAATAAATAAATAAAATCTTAAAAAAAATATGATAATTCAATTAGGTAATTTCCCAGACACAGGGGAGACCCTCTCAAGGCCCAGAAGCTAGGGAAGTGTCTGGGAAGATGCTGGTCCTCCTAAAAGCCTGCCAAGATGGCGGAAAGACCCAGATGAGAGGCAGCAGGGCCTGGACAAAGTTGCCAGGTTCCCACCGGTGACCTTCCATGGAGTTCCCCCTACTGGGAGTGGGGGCTTAGAGAGGTGAGGGGTGGGGGATGGGGCTCAGGCTTTCAGCAGGAGGTCTGGCACTCCACTAAGGCCAAAGCCCAAGCCATTGGTCAGCTGGGGCCTCCTGCCACCCTCTCACCCATGGTGAACTCCAGTTGCATGGCTGACCCCAGGACGTTTTTAATGCTTATTGTATTATATTTCAGACATTAAAAAAAGAAGACCATGGATTTCAGGTCACCCAGCATGCTGCCTCTGGTCATCTTTGCTCATATGATGAATTTTAAAAATGGTGTTGAGCAAGCCTAACCATTGTAGTGGTTGAATCCGGAGGATGTCTGCCTCTGGGTTTTTAGGAATCATCTTTGGAAGGGATGAGGAATCCGTGGCCGGGGGCTGGGGAGGAACAGGGAGGCGGAACAGGCTCCTGTCCCTTAGCCCCTACCCCTCAGGCACACAACAAGCAAAACCAAGAAGCTGAATGGACCCAAGGGACAGAGTCAGAAAGACTAGACAAGGCTTCAAGTGCAGAAAAAAGAGACATGGAGGACAGTAGAGCAAGAAGAAAGAAATGTCTCTTTGTGATTTTGTGAAGAAATAATCACACACAAAAATGACTTAAACTGTTGGACTAAAAGGTCAGAAATAAGAGTTACAAGGTAAGGATGAAAACTCTGAAAAAACATTTGGAACATTGGAAAAGGTTCTCAAACCGGAGCCAGTGAAAAGTAGACCAGAGAAACGGACAAGAGGTGTAAATGATGAAAACGAGAAAAAAATGAAAACTAACATAATTACATAGAACAAACCACTCTTGGTCTGCACAATTCCAGGATAAAATAAAAGAGACCAGAACACAAATTATTTCAAAGATAGAGGGATACAAGCGAAAAAGGCAAAACTGCCCCTGTTCAAAGGACAGAAAGCCCCACGGGGCAGCCCTCACGCTGTTTGGGAGGCTCTTCCAGATGACTTCCCTGCCATCCCCCAGCCCCTGACTCTCCTCCCTGCTCCAGCCTGGCTGATTCTCTACCTGGGGCAGAGCGAGAAGGGCCCCGGCAGTGCCCAGTCCCCCGGGGTCTCTGCAGGTGCCCCTGGTCCACAGCGGAGCCAGGCCCAGCCCCAGCAAGTTCAGTGAACCTGGTGCCCCATTCACCAGCTGGGTGACCTTGGGTGCGTGTCTGGCCTCAGGTCCTCATTGGAAAACTTTCTGACCTTGCAGTCTTTCCCTGGGGTGCCCCCACGAGAACTAGAAGAAGGGCCACCGTGGCTTCTACCACCCTTGGGGGCTTTGGGCTAGTAGAGACATGTGTTGAATGCTGTGCACACACCACCTCCTTCTCACCATGTCCTTTCTGCCTTTCTGTCTTATTTTTCCATTTGCCTTTTCATTTCAACAGAGTCAAAGGAGGTCTTTCCAAGAAGGATGCAGAAGAGAAGAGGGAAGAAATTTCTCTCCAGCAGCTGGGAGCTTCTGCCCTCAAAGAAACAATGTAAGCTGCCACAAGCCTGGTGCTTGCTGGCAGCACCTCATCTGGTATCCAGACACCCCTGGGACTTTTCTTGACACTGATGGGGGTGAGGTTGGCCAAGGGCCGTGGTGGCTCTGGGGGTCCATGCCAAAGAGCTGCTCACAAGCCAGGGCTGTGGTTACTGGAAGGAAACTGGCCACCAGCAGCCAATTGGCATCACAAACATGGACAAAGTCAAGAGGAACCAGGGACCCTCCATGTCCAGGGACCAAAGGAGGAACTGTTTTCCTTTCCCATCCCCAAACCTGTCCCCTTAAAACCTCTGTTCATTCTTGTTCTACCCCTAAACATTGTGTCTTTGCAAGGTTAAAGTGGCTGACATTTGGGCCCCTTGGTTTTCCCTGGGACAGCCCCACCCAGCTCGTCCTTGAGAACTCATTCTGCTCCACACCTTTGGCATTTACTCTCTCTTGCCATATATACAATTAAAGTTCTCTTCCCCTGGTTGTGTATGACTTACCTTCTCAACTAGCAGATGCGGCATTTGCACATGGCACATGCTTATTGAGTAGTTGGTGAATATGTGATGAGCCAGACTCAGGCACTGGATAGAGACCTCTACCCCTCACCAGCATTCCTGGCAATACCACCTTGCAGAAACAGGATGTGGTGTGGTTCTCCAAACGTCTCACAGAGAGACGAATTCCTGGTATTCTCTGACCTCAGATCCATTTCCAGTCCAGATGTTGGAGAGGTGCCTGCACCCCTGGCCTTGCCCTTCACTGTAATTCAGATTGGATCCATGAGGGATTCAAATCCTGGCTCTCTGAGTAGTCTTGAGCACATTTCCCTGTCTGATCCCTTCTTCCTGGAATTGCCAGAGAATCCTTGAGATCAGGGCTCCACCCCTAAAGCTCAAGAAAAAAGCACAATCTGGGGAAAAAGTAAGAATATCACAGTTTGGGCAGGAACCACTGCAACATGTCCTTTCGCCAATGTCATCTTTCAGCAGCTTACCCCTTGGAACAGAGCTTGAATGCGAATCCTCCAAAAAGCTGTCCCAAGGCATGAGCCTTGATGCACTAAATCCTCAGTCCCTCCCATAGATTTAACCGCTCATTTGGTGATCCTTTATGTGTTTCCTTTCTTGTTTGAGTTGTTCTCAACCCACAGCTCTCAGCAGAGCAGTAAATTTGAAAGGCGTCCTTTAAGATTCACCTTGGGAGTCACCTCCTCCAGGCAGCAGCATTCCCTGACCTTCCCTGCCTGCCTCTGGGCTCTCGTGAGTCCCTCCTCACATTCTCCCTGCTGTGTTGTGATGGGTTCATTACATGCTGATCTATCGTAGTGGCTCCTTGAAGACAGTCAGGTAGGTCATCCTTGTGTGTACCTACCACGGTCCACCTCACAGTAGGTACTCAGTTCATGTTGCTGGAGTGGATGAAATAGTCATGAGGATTAAAAAAAAAAAAGAAAAAGGGACCTGTCACTGCTGAAGTCTGAGGGAGGAGGCAGAAAAACAAAACGGAAGACCTGGGTAGAAAAACAAGATTTTGTACATGTTTTATTAAAAAAACAGAATTTGGGGGCACCTGGGTAGCTCAGTCGGTTAAGTGTCTGCCTTGGGCTCGGGTCGTGATCCCAGGGTCCCGGGCTCGAGTCCTGCATCGGGCTCCCTGCTTAGGGGGGAGCCTGCTTCTCCCTCTCCCTCTGCCTGCCGCTCCCCCTGCTTTGGCATTTACTCTCTCTTGCCGTATATACAATTAAAGAGCTCCTCCCCAGAGCTCTTCCTCCCGTGCTCTCTCTCTCTCTGACAAATAAAGAAAATCCTTAAAAAAAATAAACTTTTGAGAGAATACAACATGCCAGGGAGATTACTGAGGTTTTTATAGACAATGTCCGGACCACACTTCAGAGCCATGGTCCCCAGGACCCAAAACAATCAAAATCAAATGAGTCAAAGACCCCTTTGAAGGAGTCACCTTTTTAAGCCAAGCCACTCGCTCAATGTAATTATGTAATTGTATGTAATTATGTACAATTGAGTTTATGTAATTGGGTTTCAACTTCCCCAGAAGTGTTAATCCAGGTGTAGCAGGTGGTTTTGGCCACAACACAGACAGCTTGCTCGACTAAAAGATAGTAAAGGGTTATCCTATTATCAGGAACAATTTGGACCAGAGAATCTAAGGATTTTTTTGTTGGGCAGCTATTGTTTTTTAGCAGCAAATTCTGCAGTATTTTCAAGAGTTAAGAAGACGTTCCTGATTATAGCCTCATTTACATTTACTCCCCAACCGGGGAAGTAGGGCCCTGCCAAGGAAAGCGTAAATGAATCATAAAGGCCTCCTGGTAATTCCTGCTTGATTTTGGACTGGAAAGGTAACATCCACGAGGCCAGTAAATATTGAAAGGGCTAGAGACCACACAGGGAGTTTTATTCTGATTACTTTTGCCTTGTGTCCCTTTCTTTGCATACGGCCTCGGCAGAGTCCCCAAGTTTGGCATTATTAACCAGCAACAGCGAAATGGACCAGAGGGTGTGTGGCATCATGGATAGGTCAGAGTTTTTGATGACAAATCCAGCAGTCTGAAATATTACCCCCTTAGTAATGGCCTGGGAGATACAGATGATGGTATTATCTTTCCAAGCCAATGCCAGAGTAAATGGAAGAAAAGAAGAAAGGATTTCATGTTTAGTTAAAGTTTGAAGTTTTGACTCAGCATCTTGGGTAGAAGCACTCAACATCAATGTCAGCTGCTTCTCCTCCTGGTCAATTTGGTTTGGAGGTCTCCCGGTCTGCACAGGACCCTATGGACCTGGGAGAGTCCCTTTGAAAGAGGTTCAAGGGCAGTTCTTGTTCTTAACGATTCCAAATCAGAAGGGTGGGAGAAAATTAGAAACATTTTGGGGAGTCATAGTCAGATATTTGAGGAAACCAGAAGAATTCAGGATTGAGGCCAGTTTACAGGTATGTCCCCAAACCTCAAAGACAATGAACAGGATCAGAATCTAATATCTATAAAAAGGTGTAAACATAATTTTTCTATCTACGGTCATCCCCGCCCTCCCCCTTTTTTTTTTTTTACCAAAGATGGTCACAGTAAAACTAATTTATTTGCATTAAACTTGGACTGATTATTTACATAAGTGTAGCAAGAATAGTGATTGACCACATAAGCTCTTTTTCACACAGCTTTGCTGGAACTTTTTATAAGGAATCTCAGATTGAACTCTTAAAAGCCTGAGGCCAGGAAGCCAAGCCAAGGTTAAAGCAGTTCCTTAAAATCGTCTGGTCATATCTGAGCCTTGCATATCTCTCTCAAATATGGCATTCCAATCAAAGCTTTGGTAATGTAGCCAGTATCTCCAACTGTGTCCTGTTGCAAGGAGAATAGATTCTTATGGAACTTCTGCACATAACTGATTACATTGCCATAAAAAGAATACTCAAGAGTTTCTGTCGGGATCAGGTAGGTAGAGAAAATTAATGTTTCATCTTTGTTTACAAAGGTATGCCTTACCAAATTGCTATAAGCCATAGTAAGAGAAAAGAGAACAAAGTTTTCTTAAATCTGGAAAAACAAAATGTTAAGGAACCAGCCATGTTTCAAACAAAAAGTCATAAAAATTATAATCATCCTCGTCAGTTCATTTGGTCCCACGTTATTAATTCTTGCTCTGCTTGAATCCAGTTTTCCATTAGTTCTGGAAATTCTTACTCAGTTGAGTTTTATGACCTTAAAGTTATTTTATCTTTTTTATTAACATATAATGTATTATTTGTTTCAGGGGTACAGGTCTGTGATTCATCAGTCTTACACAATTCACAGCACGCACCATAGCACATACCCTCCCCAATGTCCATCACCCAGCCACCCCATCCCTCCCACCCCCCGCCACTCCAGCGACCCTCACTTTGTTTCTTGAGATTAAGAGTCTCCTATGGTTTGTCTCCCTCTCTGATTTCGTCTTGTTTCATTTTTCCCTCCCTTCCCCTATGATCCTCTGTCTTGTTTCTAAAATTCCTCATATCAGTGAGATCATATGATAATTGTCTTTCTCTGATTGACTTATTTCACTTAGCGTAATACCCTCTAGTTCCATCCACATCGTTGCAAATGGCAAGATTTCATTCATTGCTGCTATAAACATTGGGGTGCACGTGCCCCTTCAAATCCCTACATTTGTATCTTTGGGGTAAATACGCAGTAGTGCAATTGTTGGGTCATAGCATAGCTCTATTTTCAATTTTTTGAGGAACCTCTATACTGTTTTCCAGAGTGGTTGCACCAGCTTGCGTTCCCAACAGTATAGGTGGGTTCCCCTTTCTCCGAATCCTCGCCAACATCTGTCGTTTCCTGATTTGTTAATTTTAGCCATTCTGACTGGTGTGAGGTGGTATCTCATTGAGGTTTTCATTTGGATTTCCTGATGCCGAGTGATGTTGAGCACTTTTTCATGTGTCTGTTGGCCATTTGGATGTCTTCTTTGCAGAAGTGGCTGTTCATGTCTTCTGCCCATTTCTTGGCTGGATTATTTGTTCTTTGGGTGTTGAGTTTGATAAGTTCTTTATAGATTTTGGATACTAGCCCTTTATCTGATATGTCACTTGCAAATATCTTCTCCCATTCTGTTGGTTGTCTTTTGGTTTTGTTGACTCTTTCCTTTGCTATGCAAAAGCTTTTTATCTTGATGAAGTCCCAATAGTTCATTTTTGCCCTTGCTTCCCTTGCCTTCGATGATGGTTCTAGGAAGAAGTTGCTGTGGCTGAGGTTGAAGAGGTTGCTGCCTGTGTTCTCCTCTAGGATTTTGATGGATTCCTGTCTCACATTTAGGTCTTTCATCCATTTTGAGTCTATTTTTGTGTGTGGTGTAAGGAAATGGTCCAGTTTCATTCTTCTGCATGTGGCTGTCCAATCTTCCCAACACCATTTGGTGAAGAGACTGTCTTTTTTCTTTAAAATTTTTATTGTTATGTTAATCACCATACATCACATCATTAGTTTTTGATGTAGTGTTCCATGATTCATTGTTTGTGCATAACACCCAGTGCTTCCATGCAGAACGTGCCTTCTTTAATACCCATCACCAGGCTAACCCATCCCCCCAGCCCCTGCCCCTCTAGAACCCTCAGTTTGTTTTTCAGAGTCCATCGTCTCTCATGGTTCATCACCCCATCCAGTTTCCCCCCCTTCATTCTTCCCCTCCTGCTATCTTTTTTTTTCCTTAACATATATTGCATTATTTGTTTCAGAGGTACAGATCTGTGATTCAACAGTCTTGCACAATTCACAGCACTCACCATAGCACATACCCTCCCCAATGTCTATCACCCAGCCACCCCATCCCTCCCACCCCACCCCCACTCCAGCAACCCTCAGTTTGTTTCCTGAGATTAAGAATTCCTCATATCAGTGAGGTCATATGATACATGTCTTTCTCTGATTGACCCATTTCACTCAGCATAACACCTTCCAGTTCCATCCATGTCGTTGCAAATGGCAAGATCTCATTCCTTTTGATGGCTGCATAATATTCCAGTGTGTGTGTCTTTGTGTGTGTGTGTGTGTGTGTGTGTGTGTGTATACCACATCTTCTTTATCCATTCAACTGTTGATGGACATCTTGGCTCTTTCCACAGTTTGGCTATTGTGGACATTGCTGCTGTAAACATCGGGGTGCACGTACCCCTTCGTATCCCTACATTTGTATCTTTGGGATAAATACCCAGTAGTGCAATTGCTGGATCGTATGGTAGCTCTATTTTCAACTTTTTGAGGAACCTCTATACTGTATTCCAGAGTGGCTGCACCAGCTTGCATTCCCACCAACAGTGTAGGAATGTTCCCCTTTCTCTGCATCCCCGCCAACATCTGTTATTTCCCAACTTGTTAATTTTAGCCATTCTGACTGGTGTGAGGTGGTAACTCATGGAGGTTTTGATTTGGATTTCCCTGATGTCGAGCGATGTTGAGCACTTTTTCATGTGTCTGTTGGCCATTTGGATGTCTTCTTTGGAAAAATGTCTGTTCATGTCTTCTGCCCATTTCTTGATTGGATTATTTGTTCTTTGGGTGTTGAGTTTGATAAGTTCTTTATAGATTTTGGATACTAGCTCTTTATCTGATATGTCATTTGCAAATATCTTCTCCCATTCTGTCGGTTGTCTTTTGGTTTTGTGGACTGTTTCTTTTGCTGTGCAAAAGCTTTTTATCTTGATGAGATCCCAATAGTTCATTTTTGCCCTTGCTTCCCTTGCCTTTGGCGATGTTTCTAGGAAGAAGTTGCTGTGGTTGAGGTCGAAGAGGTTGCTGCCTGTGTTCTCCTTTAGGATTTTGATGGACTCCTGTCTCACATTTAGGTCTTTCAACCATTTGAGTCTATTTTTCTGTGTGGTGTAAGGAAATGGTCTAGTTTCATTCTTCTGCATGTGGCTGTTCAATTTTCCCAACATCATTTGTTGAAGAGACTGTCTTTTTTCCATTGGGAGACTGTTTTTCCATTGGACATTCTTTCCTGCTTTGTCGAGGATTAGTTGACCATAAAGTTGAGGGTCCATTTCTGGGCTCTCTATTCTGTTCCATTGATCTATGTGTCTGTTTTTGTGCCAGTACCATACTGTCTTGATTACAGCTTAATGACAAAGATTTTTAAATGCCCATTGTTAAAGATCTGCTGAGAGTTCATTATTATGGAATTGACAAGAAAGTCTGGTTATTTCTGTGACACTCAATATTTTATTTTATTTTATTTTTAAGGATTTATTTATTTGAGGGGCGTCTGGGTGGCTCAGTCAGTTAAGCAGCTGCCTTCAGCTCAGGTCATGATCCCAGAGTCCTGGGATCGAACCCCACATTGGGCTCCTTGCTCAGCAGAGAGCCTGCTTCTCCCTCTCCTGCCTGCTGCTCCTCCTGCTTGTGCTGTTTTTCGCACTATCTCTCTCTGTGTGTCAAATAAATAAATAAAATCTTTAAAAAAAAGATTTATTTATTTGGTGGAGGGAGAGTGCTAGTGGGGGGAGAGGCAGAGGGAGAGGGAGAGAGAGAATCTCAAGCAGACTCCCCGCCAAGCACGGAGCCCAGCATGGGGCTTGATCTCATGACCCTGAGATCATGACCTGAGCCAAAATCAATAGTTGGCTGCTTAACCGACTGAGCCACCCATGGGCCCCTTAGTATTGCTTCTTACTTGACAATGCTTCCTATGTAATTTAACACATCAAATTAGCCTGATTAGTTTCACATCTCCCTTCTTATAAAAAGAGAAAACAAACCTTTTGAGATGTTCTGAGGACCTCTGAAAAATCCCCAAGTTAGTTTGAGATCAAACAGATTTCACTGGGGCGCTTGGGTGCCCTGATCTCAGCTCAGGTTTTGATCTCAGCGTTGTGAGTTCAAGCCCCATGTTGAGCTCCAGGCTGGGCGTGGAGCCTACTTTAAAAAAAAAAGAAAAGAAAAGAAGACTTCGTTTAAGAATTTGATTTTGGGGTGCCTGGGTGGCTCAGTTGGTTGGGCAACTGCCTTCGGCTCAGGTCATGATCCTGGAGTCCCGGGATCGAGTTCCGCATCAGGCTCCCTGCTCAGCGGGGAGTCTGCTTCTCCCTCTGACCCTCTTCCCTCTCGTGCTCTCTATCTCTCATTCTCTCTCTCTCAAATAAATAGGTAGAATCTTTAAAAAAAAAAAAAGAATTTGATTTTGGGGAAGTTTGTCAAAAATATCAAAAGGTTTTGAGGCGCCTGGGTGGCTCAGTTGGTTAGGTGTCCAACTCTTGATTTAGATTCAGGTCAAGATCTCAGGGTCCTGGGATCAAGCCCTGCATCGGGCTCTGTGCTCAGCGGGGAGTCTGTTTCTCTCTTTGCCCCTGCCCCTGCTCGTGCTCTCTCTCTCAAATAAATAAATAAAACCTTTAAAAAAAAATCAAAGGTTAAGAAAACCTGGTGGGCCTGGCTGGCTCAGTCAGAAGAGCATGTGACTCTTAATCTTGGGGTTGTGAGTTCAAGCCCCACATTGGGTGTAGAAATTACTTAAATAAACTTAAAAAAAAAAAAAGAAAATGTGTCCTTTCAGCAGATGAAAGAAAAAATTAAGGTTTAGTTTCACATAAGTATGCTATTGATGTTAAAGCTTTTTTTTAACCTTTAAATTCATTTAGCTTGACCAGACTAACATTCCTTTCCCAAGATTCCTTTCCACAAAACTTCTGCAACTTTGTTTCTTACATTCATATTTGTCCTGTGTTTTTCCTCTTTAGACAACCAGCCTCAGATTGGGACAAAATTATTTTCTTTTCCCTCAACACAAAAACATGCCTCCATTCCTCATACCTTCTCTTACCGAAAACACACCTTTTACTTTCTTTGTATGTGGAATATTTACCTTATTATTTCTACTAGCTTACGTATTAGAATTTTTAACCTTTAAAAGAAAAAAGCAAACCAAAGATAAAGAAGCAAACAATTGTGAAATATTGCTCTAGCATTCTATAAATTGGCCACTTAATGAATACCTTTAGATTCTAAACTAAGTCAGTGGTGCCTGGGTAGTTCAGTCAACTGAGTGTCCAACTCTTGGTTTTGGCTCCAGTCATGATCTCAGGGTGGTGGGATGGAGCCAGGCTCCATAATCAGTGTGGAGTCGGCTGGAGATTCTCTTTCTCGCCTTCTGCCCCTCCCCCCAGCGCGTGCACTTGCGCATGCTCTCTCCCTCTAAAAATAAATAAAATCTTAAAAAAAAAAGATTCTAGATAGTCAGCCATTGTCTCGAGGTATTTTTCCTGCTGACAAGTTTTGTAAGCAATAATATGAAACTACCAGGCCTTTAGAAGCTTAGGTGGAATAAAAATACTATATCCGATGCTGATAACTCTAAAGACATGCCTGCCTTAATTAAATCAACAAACTTAAACTAGCTTTAATACCAAATATTTCCCCATATCACATGACCCTGAAATTCATCAGGATTAAGTTTCTTTTTTAAAAAAATATTGATTTATTTCTTTGAGAGAGAGCGCGTGTGCATCTGGCAGGGAGGAGCAGAGGGAGAGAGAATCTCAAGTGGACTCCCCTCTGAGCTTGGTCTGGATCCCACGACCCTGAGATCACAACCAAGAGTTGGTTGAGCCTAGAGCAAAAACCAAGAGTTGGATGCCCCGCCGACTGCACCACCCAGGCACCCCATCTGGAGTAAGTTTCTATTATACTTCTGGGAATTTAATTTATATAAGCACTTAATTTTCTTTAAGCCAGTTAAGGGGAGCTCTTTAACAAATTAATTTTGACAATACCATCTAGAGGTAGAAAATGCCACAAATCTACAACACACACACATATATAGACACACATGAACATACAACAGACACTGAAAGGCCTCAGAGCTTCCACTCTCAGATTTCCACCACAAGACACGCATTTGTGGAGAAGACACTTAAAGTTGTTATTGTTTTCTATTTGCTTAAATTTTTTTTTATAAAGATTTTTATTTATTTATTTGAGAGAGAGAGAATGAGAGATAGCACGAGAGGGAAGAGGGTCAGAGGGAGAAGCAGACTCCCTGCCGAGCAGGGAGCCCGATGTGGGACTCGATCCCAGGACTCCAGGATCATGACCTGAGCTGAAGGCAGTCGCTTAACCAACTGAGCCACCCAGGCACCCTGCTTAAATTTTGAATAACGTTTCCTTCTTCTGTTTTTCTTCTGGTAAGAATTACTTCACTTCGTTGATATTTTACTTTATTTTAAAATTTTTAATTTTATTTATTTTTAAGTAAGCTCTACACCCAACATGGGGCTTGAACTCAGACCCCAAGATCAAGAGTCACACGCTCCACCGACGGAGCCAGGTGCCCCTGACATTGGTATTTTAAAGAGATGACCTAGAAAAAAGTTCCTGGAGAAGACCAGGTAGCGCACTTACATCTCAGAGGAACAAGGACAAGCCTTTGGAGATAAATAGGGGAGGTTTAGGGATTAGTATAAAAGAGTGGCAGACTTTGAATAGTTTCTGGAGCTGCACCTGTGGTCCTGTAAAGACTCAAGTTGTAGAACAAGGACAGCTGTTCTTAATTCCTCAGGGACTTGGATTGCCACCTAAAAGATATCAAAAGACCGACACATCCATCTATGTTGCAAAGTTTTTCTGTTCCTTTGGGTACATTTAGCACAGGGGTGAAGGCCAAAAAAAAAAAAAAAAGTTCTTATCAGGCTCTGAATATCAGCCACCAACCTGGCCAACTTCTAACCACAGAGCTCCATAAAAATTCTTTTAAATATTTTGTCAATTTCAGCTAGGACAAACAGCAAATATTTCTGGAGGTATTAGACAAGCCCGTGAGCCCAAGAGCCATCCTCAGGGAGGGTGCAAAAGATATTATCTTCACAAGATCCAGAGTCACTCACAGAGATCAATAACCATTGGCTTGGATTTGGAAAGGAAAGGACAACGTGGCTCTGGTTCTCAGATTGGCCTTTGATCTAGGAGGGCCAGATACCTGGAGGATCATCTGTAGACTTGAGTGGTCTTATTTCAAAAGGCACCTGCTTAACAATCTCTCCCTAAGGGAAGGGCAATTCAGACAGGATTGAAGAGGGCTCAAAGGAGGACTGAGGGGAGCAGTAGGCTTACTTCAGCCTTATAGTCTTTTGTCGTAGGTAATTTTTATATCTTTAATTTTTCATTAGCCTTTTACCATAAATCTTAGACTTTAAAAAAAATCTTAGCCTTTTGGGGGTTTTTTTGCATGCCAAGTAAAATAGGTATACCGTTCTGCTTGTTTAATTTGAAAACCCTTACTTTCAAGTGCACTTTTTAAATGAACAAGCTTACCTGCTGGAACATTCCCCATAATGACCATTGTAATTTCCGGTTGTTTTTATTTATTTATTTATTTTAATTTCTTTTTTAAAGATTTTATTTATTTGAGAGGGAGAGAGAGAGAGAACAAGAGCATAAGAGCAGGGGGAAGGAGAAGCCAATTCCCCCCCCTGAGCAGGGATCCCGATGCAGGGCTCGATCCCGGGACTCCATGGGACTCATGACATGAGCAGAAGGCAGGTGCTTAACCAACTGAGCCACCCAGGTGCCCCTAAAACTTTTTAAATTTAAATTAAATTTAGCTTACCTATAGTGTATTATTAGTTTCAGGGGCAAAATTTAGTGATTCATCAGTTGCATATAACACCCAGTGCTCATCACGTCAAGTGTCCTCCTTAATGCCCATCCCCCAATTACCCCATTTCCCCCCCACCAACCCCTCCTTCCAGCAACCCTCAGTTTGTTTTCTACCATTAAGAGTCTCTTCAGTTTGCCTCCCTCTCTGTTTTTATCTTATTTTATTTTTCCTTCCCTTCTCCTATGTTCATCTGTTTTTTCTTAAATTCCACAGATGAGTGAAATTATATAGTATTTGTCTTTCTCCAACTGACTTACTTTGCTTAGCATAACACCCTCTAGTTCCATCCATGTCATTGCAAATGGCAAGATCTCATTCTTTTTGATGGCTTGGTAATAATATCCCATTATATATATATCCCACATCTGCTTTATCCATGCATCTGTCGATGGACATCTGGGCTCTTTCCATAGTTTGGCCATTGTGGCCATTGCTGTGATGGTATGATTTTGCCATGTTTGCGGCTGTCTGCAATTTCAGAGACCACAGTTCTTAAATATAAAACCACCAGCTGTGCTGGGAAGGGGTATGCTCCACTCTTTGGAATTCAAAGATCCTATTATATTATTATTATTTATTTATTTTTCAGCTAAGGCTTTGGGTATCTTGGAGCCAAACTAATACCCAAAAAGGGTGTGCCACTGTGGGTCAGGAACTGTGTGATGTTTCACAGTGTACCTTGGTGCCCGGAAATTTTCCTGAGGTTGGTATGTGACCTCGTGTCAATCTAACCTCTTCCATGACCAGCTTTAAACTAACATGGAGTCTTTGGGTTAGGCAGCAAGTGTTCTAGCAGTTTTTAAATGCTTTAAATGAAAATAAATAAATAAATGCTTTAAATGCCCACCAATTTCGGTGGACTTTTTTGACTTCAGTTCTCATGAGCAACTAGCCTTTATCTATATAAGACAAGACAAAGAAACATGTGCACTTTAATAGATCAGCAGTAACCAAGACATGTTACTATGTCCTGGCCCAGCAAATGGCCTGTGCACAGCTCCAACAATTCCCTTGGAACCAGGGACTGGGGAAAGAATTGAAGCAGCAGACCCCAACAGTTGGGGACTGGGGACTGCCCCTAACAGTTCCCACGTGGTTTTTCAGAAAGAATTAAGGGCTGGGGGTTTTCCCCTCAAAAATCTGGGAATTGCAGTCTAAAAGGCCAGAGGCTTGGCTCTGGGCAGAACCACATGCCAGCTCAGCTGGGCTCCCAACAGAATCGTCTGCCAGCTCAGGCTGACCTGTCCTGTATCAGAAGGCCAATTAGACCAGGAGCTCAGAACCAAGAGGAACTTACCCATGGCTTCAGAAACAGCAAGAAGGTAACTCAAAAAAGAAGTTTTAGAGTACCACACCTATGTTTTTTGTTGTCCCCAAACGCTGTCAGAAGTTTGGCTTTGGGGGTGCCAGGATGGCTCAGTCGGTAGCATCCTGTGTTCGAGCCCCATGCTGTGTATGGAGCCCACTTAAAAAAAAAGAAAAAAGAGTTTGGCTTTGGATCCTGTCACTACTGCCAAGTTAAATTTGAAGATCTAATTGGCTTTATTCAATGATTCATGACTTGGGCAGCGTCCCACCTAGCAAATAGAAAGGAGCTCCAAGGGGCGCCTGGGTGGCTCAGTCATTAAGCATCTGCCTTTGGCTCAGGTCATGATCCCAGGGTCCTGGGATCGAGCCCCGCATTGGGCTCCCTGCTCCGCAGGAAGGCTGCTTCTCCGTCTCCCACTACCCCTGCTTGTGTTCCCTCTGTCACTGTGTGTGTCTCTCTCTGTCAAAAAAAAAAAAAAGAAGAAGAAGAAAGGAGCTCCAAGGAGCTGTACAAAATGGAAAGCTTTTTTTTTTAAGATTTTATTTATTTATTTGAGAGAGAGAATGAGAGATAGAGAGCATGAGGGGGGTGGTCAGAAGGAGAAGCAGACTCCCCGCTGAGCAGGGAGCCCGATGCTGGGCTCTATCCCGGGACTCCAGGATCATGACCTGAGCCAAAGGCAGTCGCCTAACCCACTGAGCCACCCAGGCGCCCCCAAAATGGAAAGCTTTTTAAGGCAAAAGGCAAAAAACTTTTTTTAGGCAGCAACATGGAAGTCACAGATAAAAGAAAGGATTATTACAATCACCTTCCTTTGGGGGGAAGGACAGGGGTCTATCTAGCAGGTGACCTCTCTGGTGCGGATCAGGAAATGCTACGCTAATTGGTGTAAAATTCCAGTCATAGGAGAGGCTGAAACAGCAATTTGGTTAGGTAATAAGTCTTGGTTTGCTGATGTGGGGCTTAGCACAAGTGACTCTATTTGGGGAAAGTTCTTTGTTTAACAATTTTAAAAACAAATCTGTTATAAACACCTGTAATTTGTATTTTTGAAGAAAATTTAAAATCGCGATTCTCAATCCTGGAATCTCTTGCATGCTTTTGAAAAATACCAGTGCTAGGTCGGGCCCACTCCCAGGGACGCTGATGTCATTATTTGGGGTTGGAATGACTGGTCTAGAAATAGTTTTCCTAACCAGCAAGAAAATGTACAGAACTTAACCCAGTTGCTAGGGTTAATTATGGCCATACTCTGAACACCGAGTTGGTGGAGTAGTTACCGTGAATTGGGCAGGACAAAGGTAATACATAATGTTTAAGTGAACAAACCTGATTTCCTCTAACAAACATCCTGACAAGGAAGTTTCTGATGAAAAGTAAGAATAATCGTGAGGTTACAGATCATAGTCCATGGGATACAACCAAAAACCAAAAATACCGGCCAGAAACTAAGTGAAGACAAGTTCTTGATGATGATACAAGAGTGAACTATTTAAACAGGATTCCATTTGCCTGCAGTCCCCTATGATCACCTCTACTGTAACTGACAAATAGCCTCCAGACTTCTCTGCCTTTACCTCCGAAGGCACTGACCAGCCAGGGCACTAGATTTTTCAGAGCCTTGGATGACAGTGTTCTGGGCATCTCTTAAGTTGTGGCTGCAGAGAGATGGTTTGCGAGGTGCCCAGGATCTGAGCATCAAGGATTGCCTGGGCAGGGCAAGATCAGGAAAGTTCAGGTGAGGGCGGATCAGCTAAGGTAAGGGCTGGTGGGGTCCTGGCCAAGGCTGCTGACAATCGTACCTGGAAGAAGAACTCGGCTCCCTGGGCAGAGCTGTGAGCTGTGGTGCTCGCCCCAGAAAGCAGCCACCACAATGCACCTGGTTACATTTTCACTGACCCGGGGGGAGACAGCCTGGTGCCTGGCAGCTGGAAGACTGGAAGATGTCACCAGGTTCACAACCCCCTCTCCATGACTCACACGCAACCTGAGCGGGATCAACATGCTGATCTGGCCTGGGCTGCCAGGCAGCAGGTGCCACCAAAAAATGGACTTTAAAAGAGACACTGGAAAAGACAACAGGTTGTCCGGGGTTCAGCGCCCAGTGCAGCAACACCCTGCCAGTCTGAGCTCTAAATTCAGTGGTCCCTCTCAAAGAGTTCCCTAGCTTTAACTGAGCGCTTGATTATGAAGCTGGGGAGGGGTGAGGAGGCCCAGACCGGCTCTAAGGGGCCAAACCACATAACGAACCTGCCACCCTCTACTTTCCCCTTCGCATGCCCAGCCCTGGGCACCCGGGCTACTAGCATTTGCAAGGAGCACAAAAAGGGGGTGGGGATGGGGGACTCTCACCTTGTGTTTCTTTTGCAGCCATTATGCTCCCTGGTTTGGGCAATCAGTAGTGTTGATATTGATGCTAACGATCATGAACAAGAGGTGGAGACTCCTAAGGTGACCCGGCATGGCCCACAAGGCAGGCGGTGGGAGATGATTTAGGATGGTACAGGGGACATAAGGAGGAAACCACTGAGCCCCCTGGGGACAAGCCTACACAAATGGTGCGGGTAGGACATGGAGAAGACTGGAAAAGGGCGAAGTGATTGTTGAGGGACCAGGCATGGGGGTGGCAGGGCTGTGGGAGGACAGGAACACTTTACCCCTGGGAGGTCAGAGTACAGAAAGGGACACTAATCTCTTTCTCTCGGCTCTTGTTCATGGGGCATCTGGCCAGTTTAACCCAGCCATTTACTGCCACCCTCAACTCGACCACTGACTGATAAAGAGTCTTTTGTGGGGGAGCCAGGGGAGGGGCAGAGGGAGAGAGAATCTTAAGGAGGCTCCACGCCCAGGATGGAGCCCGACGCAGGGCTCAGTCTCACGACCCTGAGATCATGACCTGAGCCGAAATCAAGATTGGACGCTCAACCAACCGAGCCACCCAGGTGCCCCTAATAAAGAGTCTTAATCAGACACCTGCCAACAACTACTGAATCCAAGAGGGAGCAGCCTCCACTCAAGAGGACAGAACAAGATGAACTTTCTGGACATGGCTTGGTCTCTTTGGTTCCCTCTTGTTATCGTTGGATGGGTTTTTATGTTTCTCAGAGACTGGTTGCTCTAAACTCTCCAGCACGGTGGCAATGGGCAATCACATTGCCCTGCACTTCCTGCAGGCTGGTCAAGGTGAGGTGTATGGCTGCCAGCCTCTCTTGCTGCATTATTTATTTAACGACCTGTTTGCTGTCTTGGCTGGGGTCTGGGCTGTGTAGGCCTGGGCAGCCCACAGACGGGCAGCTGTGCCTACTCTAGTCAGGGTTTCTAAGACGAAGAAAGTGGAGTTGGTCCATGGTAACCCACAGAATGGGAGAAAATATTTGCAGTTCATATATCTGAGGAGGAATGGATATCCAGAATATAGAGAGGACACCTAAAACTCCCCAAGACAACACGATTAAAAAATGGGCAAAGGACTTGAAAAGACATTTTCCAAAGACAGACAAATGACCAATAAATAAGCACATGAAAAGATGCTCAACATCACTGATCATTAGGGAAATGCATATGGAAACTACAAGGAGACACACCCGACACTCATTCGATGGCTACTATCAACAAAACAAAATACCAGGTGTGGGCAAGGATGTGGAGAAATTGCAACATTTTCACACCATTGGTGGGAATGTAAAATGGCGTGGCCACCGTGGAAAGCAGTATGACAGTTCCTCCAAACATGAAAAGTGGAATTACATAATGATCCAACAATTCCACTTCTGGGTATATACCCCAAAGAACTGAAAGCAGGACATCCAAGAGATATTTGTACATCCACGGTTATTGGCAACATTAATCACAAGAACTAAAATGTGGAAGCAAACCACATGTCCACTGATGGATGAATGGATAAACAAAATGTGGTATAGACAGACAAAGGAATATTATTCAGCCTTAAAAGGAAGGAAATTCTGAACACACTACAGCATGGATGAACCACAAGGACATTATGCTAAGTGAAATAAGCCAGTCACAAAAAACCAAATCTGCATCACTCCATTTATATGAGGTGCTTAGAGTGGTCAAAATCATAGAGACAGGAAGTAGAAGGGTGGTTGCCAGGGCCTGGGGAGTGGGGGATGGGGAGTTAGTGTTTCATGGGGACAGAGTTTCAGTTCGACAAGATGAAGAGTTGTAGAGGTAAATGGTAGTGATGTTTGCACAGCATTGTGAGTGTATTTAATACCACTGAACTGTGCATTTAAACATGGTTAAGATGGCAAATTTTATGTGTATTTTATCATAATTTTTAAATCACAATTTTTAAAAAATTGAAAAAACACTTGGTTCAAGCCCCTGTCAGTACAATTAATTTTGGTGTCCGATGGGGTGGCCTCAGCTGCAAGGAAAAGGTTGGGGGTGGAGTTTTGGGGGAATGCTTGGCCATGGCACCCTGGTGACGCTGAACATGTCCACACAGGCCACCAGGCAGAGGCTTGAACCACAGCTTGTCTGATTCTGGGCAAGAAGCTATGGTCCTCTGGGACACCGGAGGGTAGGAGGACGGTGGGAGCCACCATGAGGCCATCTGCCCCTCACCCACCTATGTACCCAGAAGCATCATGAGACTTCCTTGTCACCTCTGTGTTCTGATGTGGCCTGAGGCCTCTGACCACCCCCCTCAGGAGAGAGCTGCAGGATATAAAAGCACTCAGCTGTGGGGCACCCCACAACTCACCTTGCAGTCCCCAGACCCCTTTGGTCTCAAGGTTGTCCTTTTTAGTACATAGGACAAGAGCTTCAGGGAGCTGACACCTTTGGCTTATTCGCCTTCTCGCTGTCTTTGTAAGTAATAAGCCTTAAATCTGAAAGTGGCTCGTTGTGTCTTTACCAGCCAAATTAGTCAGGCCTCAACCGTGGCCTGGTACTGTCTTGAATACGAGTTTGACCATGGCCTACGCTTTCGCCTCTCATCTTAACCAAGGCTGACTCAGAGAATTTACACCTTTTTTTTAAAGATTTTATTTGTTTATTTATTTATTTGACACAGAGAGAGAGCACAAGCTGGGGGAGTGGCAGGAAGGAGAGAGAGAGAATCAGGCTCCCCACTGAGCAGGGAGCCCAATGTGGGCCTCAATCCCAGGACCCAGAGATCGTGACCTGAGCCGAAGGCAGACACTTAACCGAGTGAGCCTCCTGGGCGCCCAAGAATTTATCACTTTTTGTTGCCACGCACACAGCTGTAAAGATGCTCATAGGCCTGGGAAGGATAACCAGTCTGCAGGTCTTCGGTAAATATTGACAACGGACTTATGCAATTAAGACACAGGGAACTTATCTGGAAGGCTTCTATTTAAATGGTCACATGAAGTTTATTCCTTGAAGAAATATTCTTATGTAGGAACACCTTATTTCCTCATGGAGAGCAAATAAGATGTAATGATACTATGGTTCTGGGCAAATGCCCAGACGCTCTTTCCCAAGAACCCACTAGAAGGAGGCTAGAGAGTCTATAAAATAGCCCGCAAGTAGGTGTGTGGAAACGTTTCTGTCAACAGCTATAGTGGAAAGAACACCATGGGATTCTCCGACTTGCTCCACACCATCGGCGGCATGGGGAACTTCCAAATCCTCCAAACTGTTCTCATGATGTTCCCTGCCATCCTGATCGCCTGTCACAGCTTCCTGCAGAACTTCACTGCCACGACCCCAGAGCATCACTGCCGGCCAACCAACTGGACCAATGGGTCTCATGTCCCAGATGGTGTCGGGGATGGGGACTTGCTGCAAGTCTTCATCCCACTGGACAAGGACCAGAAGCCTGAGCGGTGCCTGAGGTTCTCTGAGCCCCACTGGCAGATCTTAAACCTCAATGGCACCTCCTCTTTGAGCTTGGACACCGAGGCCTGCCTGGATGGGTGGGTGTATGACCGGACTGTTGGCTCCTCAATTGTTTCTGAGGTGAGGTAAAGTTACAGCTGAATGCTGGGTCTTCAGATGATTTTGTTTGTTTGTTTTATTTTAATGGAGACGTAACTTACTCCATTAAATGCTCAAAATTTAAATGTGCAGCTGGATAAATTTTACATATGTAAACACCAGGTCAAGATACAGGTTATTTCTAAGGACCCCAGAAGTTTCCCTTGTAATCTTCTGCATCACTACTACCCCCCTCAACCTCCAGTATAACCACCAATCAGACTTCTATCACCATCTCTTGGTACTGCTTATGCTTGAATTTCATATGAATGGAATCAAAGAGTATGTGTTCTTTAGTGTGTTGGGATTTTTTTTCATTCAATATAGATTTTTAAGAGTCATCCATGTTGATATATGCTTTGGGAGTTGGTTCTTTCTCAGTTCCTCAGAGCATTCCGTTGCACGAATATGCCACAGAGTGTATGTCCATTCTTTTTTTTTAAGTAATTTTTAAAAAATATTTTATTTATTTGAGAGAGAGAGCACAAGCAGGGGGGAGGAGTAGAGGGAGAGGGAGAAGGAGACTCCCCACTGAGCAGGGAGCCCATTGCAAGACTCGATCCCAGGACCCTGGGATCATGACCTGAGCCAAAGGCAGACGTTTAGACGACTGAACCACCCAGGTGCCCAGTATATGTCCATACTACCGCTGAAATGCACCTGTGCTGTTTCCAGTTTGGGGCTATTATGAGTATCATAGTCATGCGCATTCTTGTACATGTATTGGGGTATTCGTTTCTGCTGGATGTATGCCCAGGGGTGGGATTATAGGATCATAGAGTGGCCCCAGATTCTGCCAAACAGTTTTCTCTGTGTATAAGTTGTTCAGACATGTCTGAGTACTCCATCCCACTGCCCCCCTCCCCAACATTTGGTCCAATGATTTTATTTTGCCTTCACTTAGCTATTTGCAAAGCAGTCAGAAAATCGAAATGACATCCATTTTCTTGTGTTTTTTTTTTAAGATTTTTAAAAAAGATTTTATTTATTTATTTGACAGAGAGCAAGAGATCACAAGCAGGGGGAGCGGCAGAGGGAGAGGGAGAGGGAGAAGCAGGCTCCCTGCTAAGCAGAGCCCGATGCAGGGCTCGATTCCAGGACCCTAGGATCATGACCTGAGCTGAAGATAGATGCTTAACTGACTGAGCCACCCAGGTGCCCCTGTTTTCTTGTTTTCCCCCAAATTTCTCAGACCACTGAATGAAATGAGAACAAAAAGAAGGAAAAAATGAAGCATTTCTTTTTTTTTTTTAAGATTTTATTTATTTATTTGAGAGAGAGAATGAGATAGAGAGAGAGCATGAGAGGGGAGAGGGTCAGAGGGAGAAGCAGACTCCCCGCTGAGCAGGGAGCCCGATGCGGGACTCGATCCTGGGACTCCAGGATCATGACCTGAGCCGAAGGCAGTCGCTTAACCAACTGAGCCACCCAGGCGCCCAAAATGAAGCATTTCAAGTAAACTGGGTCTAGATTCGTGTTGGTTGTCTTTCTTTTAGGGTAGAGGTTTCCTAAGACTCAGGACCATGTGTTTTATAAAACATCTGGGATAATGTGCTTGACATTGATATAGAGGTTTGTGCCATTTAAAATAAAAGGGCCAGTGCTCAGGATGGCAGCGTTTTGTGCTTAAGGGCAAGCTGTGGGACCGTATTAGTGTGTAAGAGGTGACGAGGCAGCTCTTAATATTCTATGGAAGCCACATGGTGAGGATGCATGAGCCACCTGCTGACACTTCTGTCTCTTTTCCTCCAGTGGGACCTGGTGTGCGAGCACAAGTCACTGAAGTCCATTGCCCAGTCCATATACATGACGGGACAGCTGGTTGGAGCTACTGCTTTTGGCATCTTCTCTGACAGGTGAGGGGAGGAGGCCCGAGGAAGTCTCCAGAAGCTTCCTACGAGGCTAGAGTTCATGCTATCCCCACACTGTCCTCAAAGGCTCAGGACCCCACTTGGGAAGACCCCCCCCCATGTCCTTCTCCCTGCCAGACAGCCAGGGCCGCAACTGAGACCTCAAAAGGAGGGGCCAGGGTAGAGCGCTCACCCCTCCCTGCCCGGGTCCTGGACACCCCACTTTTCTAGAAGACAGTCCCTGGTCATGCATCCGATGTGGCTGAGGTGATGGTGCCTCCCTTTTTTGTTCCGCAATGAACTGCAATCATGAATCTCAAATTACTTTCTGCCTGGGGATGAATTTTGAGTCACGTGGCGGCAGAACGCCTTCGTCATATGAATGGTGATGACGCTGGGTCCACGGTCTCATTTCTGCCAACCATGATTTCCCCGCAGGGTTGCCTCCACAGGTCGCTTCCCCAGGAAGAAGGAGGCCCTGTGATGGTCATTATTGATGTGAACGGCTAATTCTACTGAGCGCTCTCCCACATCCTCCCAGTAGCCCTGGGTAGCTGCTCCCATTTCACAGATGAAATGAGGCTTAGCACCACTGGTCCTACAGAAAACTGATTCCAGCATGGACATTTAGTGCTTATTCTTGGAAGTGACGATGATGTTCCCGTGAGGAAAAAGCTCTGTGCTCGATGCCACATCTAGACAGATAATCCTGGTTAAAGCTAAACAAGCCAAGGCACATTTCTGAGAAAGCCAGCCCTGGGTACAGTGTCTTCTAGTCTTTTACCTCTCTTGGTTTTTGCCAGCCTATAGGCTGCATCCCTCCGGTGCAGCAGAAAGAGCATTTCAAGTGGACATCAGCAGAGCTGGGCTCTGCTCCTCTATGAAACCATAGAAAATTCACTTAGCTCTTGGGATCATTTCTGTACAATTGAGGGACTCTCCCAGTCACCCAGTGCCCCCAGTCTTCCCTGTCTCCCCTGGCTGGGCTCCAGGAACACTCAGCCTCGGACCCCTGTGTTGGGATGCCCAGCCTTGAGCTCTGGGCAGGAGGAACTGGTGATGCAAAGGCCTTGCTCATCGGAAAGGAGGCTATCTGGAGGGCCCCAGACTCTGTCCTCACCCCCACCCGACCCAGAGGCAAAAGGAGGGAACTAAGTCATCTCCATGGGGCCGTCAGGGAGCTCTTGCTTTAAATGCCAGTCCCCCAGTAACAAGGGGCCTGCAGCCTGGCCAAATAGTATCTTGTATTCAGATAGCTGAGAGCCACGGGGCATCCGAGGTAGAGCTCCAGTCTACCTCCAGGCACCCACCTCTGGAAAGAGCCCTGGTAGGGAATGGGTAGGAATGACCTCCAGAATGTGTAAACCCTACCTCTTCTCCACTGTTTTCCTGATCCCTTTTGAGACATCCCCTTGACTACGCCCCCCCCTTCCCCCCTACATCCCCCACTCTCCCCTCCTCTCCAGTATACCAGCAAACCCTGTTGGCTCTGTCATCAACATAGACCAGGACCCACCCCCTCCTCTTGCCGTCCCCATGGCTACCACTCGTTCATCTTGCACCTGGCTGGCTGAAACAGCCTTTGAGGGAGCCTCCCTGCTTCTTCCTATCCTTGACCTTGCCTTCTGTTACTCTCAAATCGATGGGAAGAGCCATCTTATTGATACAGAACAGATCCTGGCCCTCCTCTGCTCAACCTTCCACCAGCTCTCCAGTTCCTAGCCAGTGAAGCCTAATGGGCACATGGCATGCTGGCCCTACCTGGGCTGGCCCCAGATCCACTGCCGTGAACCCAGCCCCACCCCCCCTTCTTCCTCCTGCCCTTGCACTGGCTGTTGCCCCCATCAGGGGCATTATGCCCAGGACACCTCTTCAGGTCACTTCTCACAGCCTCGAAGTACAGTGATGTGGATTTCTCACCGGCTGTGGGTGTGGGGCAAGTCATTTCAGCTTGAGCCTCTGTTTTCTCATCTGTAAAATGGGGATAATGATGCTATTGACCTGAGATGACCTGGGAGGAGCCCCAGCACACCTCAGTGCTATGTCTGTGGTGGTACGTTGTGTCACCTGCCCAGAGGACCTTCTCTGGCCACCTTATTTACAACTGCAGCCCCTCTGACATTCCGTGTCCCCCTGCTCTGCTCTGGTTTGTTCTGTAGCCTCTGACGGTCTATGTATTTTACCCATTTATCTTACTTATTGTCTGATTTCTCCCTGACCACAGCTCTCGTACAGTGCCCCAGGCCAGGGCTGTGGGTACAGGTAGGGGGGTCCCGTGGGAAAGGGCAAGTGAGCTCCTGGTGGAGTCCTCAGCCCTTGGCACCTGCCTGGCACACAGGGGCCTAAGAGGAGGTAGAAGAGAATGAGTGTGGGGACAAAGGTCCTTTGGAACATTCGAGCCATTGCTCACACTCCCTCCCCCATGGGACAGGGACTAGAAGCCATACTCAGATGCCCGTTATAGCCCCATTCAGAGACAGCTATACTTTTTTTTTTAAAGATTTTATTTATTTATTTGAGAGAGAGAGAAAGCACATGAGGGGGGGGAGGGTCAGAGGGAGAAGCAGACTCCCTGCCGAGCAGGGAGCCCGATGCAGGACTCGATCCAGGGACTCCAGGATCATGACCTGAGCCGAAGGCAGTCGCTTAGCCAACTGAGCCACCCAGGCGCCCCGGAGACAGCTATACTTTAACAAGGAACAGAGCCAAGAGGCAAAGAATTGAGCGTCCTCCCATAGGGGAATTCTAGGCCTTGGCAACTCGTGTGGGGAGGGGCCGGGGCAAGGAGGGAGTCCCTTCCCAAGGCCTTTTTCTTCGATTGGGAGGGTGTTAAGAGGTCAGGGATACCTTCCTAGGACCCTTGATCCCATTGTGAAGGCGGCTTCCCAAGCCCTTGTCTAAGGATGCAGTGAAGTGGGGGGCTGACAGGTGGAGGGGAGCAGACTGGAGCGAAAGCAGAGGCAGAGTGGCCTCTAGTCGTCTTTGCAGCCGGACCCCGGGCTCAGCCTGGCCGCCCCATCTGTCCCGGTTGCAGGTGTGGGCGCAAGATGGCGCTGCAGAGCGGGACCCTGCTGATGATCATCATGGGCACCAGCGCCGCTTTTGCGCCCAGCTTCCCCGCTTACTGCGTGCTCCGCTTCCTCAGTGGGGTGGCAATGACCGGCATCATTATCACCAGCCTCTGCCTCGGTGAGTACCCCTGCGGAGCCCTGGGGTCCCTGTCACTGGCCAACCCAGGCTGACCTCTCTCCCTGGCCCTGTGGAGCTCATTACCAGCAATGCCAAACTTGTCATTCCCAGCCATGGAGTGGACCCCGACGCAGAAGCGGACGCTGGTCAATATCTACACCATGTATATGATCACGCTGGGCCAGGTGGTCCTCACGGGCCTGGCCTACCTCATCCAGCAGTGGCGCTGGCTACAGGGCACCGTTTCTGTCGCCTACGTGATTATTCTTCTCTACTCTTGGTACGTCGTCTGCCAGACGTACTGTGCAGAGTTGCCTTGTCTGGTCTGTCTTCCTGGGAAGTGTTTGCTGACCTCAGAGCTTACTTTGGCTTGGGTCTGCTGAGATCTGACCTCCTTAAGGAGAGAAGAGAGGACCCTTGGTATACGATGAGGTGTCATTTGATTTTTTCTCCATATTGTCCTTGGTGAATAGTCCTGCACCATTTGGGGTTCTAAGTGGCTGCACACTTGACCCATACCAAATTCAGTCCTGAGTGACTACAAGGCCCCTTAGAAGCCCTAGGCTCCCATGAAATGCCTCATGGAGTCAGACTTGAAGATGTTTGGCCACTCCACTCAGCCAATGAGATGAGGTTTACCATACAAATCCAGAGCCACAATGAAAGTAAGAACTCTCAGAAAAATGACACTGAAAATCCATACTAGTGCCATGAGAGATTTTGAGAGTGTAGCATGAAATGAGAAATGCAGGTAACAGAATACGTGTACAACTTGGAGATCGTTTTGCAAAAGCAAACACATGCTTACGTCTGTATCTTGCGATCTGATGAAAAGGAAAATGGGAGAAACAACCACCAGCCCATTCACAGTTGCTCTCCTTATTCCTCCCGTTTTGATTTTTTGGATTTTCCCTTGGATCTCCTTGTTTTCAAGTGGGCCAGCCCTTGACATATGGTGATTGGGACAGCGAGCCCAGTGCCTGCGTGGGTACTGTGGGTGGAGATCCCTTGACACCTCCAGCTGGTCAGGGTCAGGGGTGGGCAGGAGGCTCTGCCTTGTCTGATCATGCCTCCAGATCATTCCCTCCCTCACCCCATTCCCTCTCACTACTAGGGGCCTGCCAGAATCGGCTTGCTGGCTCATCACTCACAACAAACCTGACAAGGCTGTGAAAAATCTGCAGATTGTGGCAAGATTAAATGGCAGAAAGGAGCAGGGAAGGAAACTCACTCCAGAGGTATGCACAAAGGGAACCCACACACTACCTGAACCCTTCCTCCTGACCTGGTGGTAATTCTCAGTGAGGGCTTAAGTTGGCTGCCAAGGGTGAACAAAGAGTTAAGTTTCTACATCCAGAAGTAGTAGCTGCCACCATCAGATAGCCAGAGGACCTGTGGGAAAAGTGTCCTGTTACACCCTTTCTCAGAAGCTACCACAGGGTACATTCCACCAAAACAAGAATGTCAACCAGGGAATCCAGGAAATAGAAGATCCAAAATAGGAGAAAGGTAAAGAAGAAGGGAAAGAGTTGTACAGAAAACCTAGAGAACAATCAATCTGTACTGAAGCAAAAGAATAGCCATTTACTGGAGGCCTTTCATGAAGAAAAAAAAAATGATGCTGAGAGATTGCTTGTTATACTTTATCTTAACAAGAGTTTTATGGTTCTATCAAAGAATTTGGGCATAAATTAGTGCCAAGTACTTAAGAAATCAAGAGTATAAGCAAGCAAATACACCAAAGAGGCAATTATTAACTCCAGGAAAATAAAAAACTCACGTCACAGAAAGAAATATAATCAAGAGTACACTACATGGTTCAACTCTGAATGAGACTTACATTGGGAGAATTACAGAAGGGAAGTTATCGGTCAGCAGTGGTAGAGTAAGAGGGTTAAATCCTCATTCTTTCTTAGTATAAATCAATCTAAAGTTGGAAAATCAAGCCATAGCAATATAGCATTTTATCTGCAAATAGGAGATAAATATGAGAAGAAACACCTAGAAGAGTGGAAGGCAGTTGCTTCTGGAGAGTAGGAATTGGGAGTGGTACTAGAGAAAGGAGAGGCAGGGACCTTTCTAACTATGAACGTGAAGAAACAAAATAACAATGGCTAAGATCCCAGACTCGGGGCCATTCACCTGGGTTTGACTCCTAGCTCTCTCCTTATAGCTCTGTGATCTTGGGCAAGTTATTTAACCTTCTGAGCTTCAGTTTCCTCATCTGTAAAAAGGATAATAGAATCTCCCTTACATTCAATAAGTTAGTTCACGTCAAGTACTTAGACCCCCATCTGACAAATAACAAGCGTTCAATAAACGATGGTCATTGTTGACCATCAAGAAAGGCTAGTTAAAAGAAAAGGAGAAGTTGCTCCAAAAGAGAAGACACACCCAAAATTTGAAGTCCTCTACTTCTTCTTGGAGGTGTGTGTGAAGGAATTGGCCAATGTGGGAGGAATCAAGCAACTCTATGGCATCAGAAAGTGGAAGGACTAAGGGCCAGAGCCCTTTCTTCCGGCATCCCCACTCTGGTCTTTTCCTACCAGGTTGTAAGGATCCACGTGCAGGAAGACACAGCTGCTGTGAAGGAGTCCCCATTCTTCCTAGATCTCTTCCGCACTCCGGGACTCTGCAGGATCACTTGCTGTATCGCCCTGGGGTGGTGAGTGGAGCCCCAGGGAGTGACCCCCGAGTCATTCACCTGCCACCTGTTCCTGAGTTGTCATTCCCTGGTGCCCCACTGGCTTGAGACAGAGATGCAGGCAACCCATCACGGCTAAGCAATCTGAGAAGATGGGAAAACCTGGCAAAGTCTGGAACTTGAGAGGATTTGGTTTTAGAATAGGATCACATCCCATCCATGGCCAAAATGTTGGATAGACTCCTTCCATTGGAAAGAAAGGCAAACCATGGGCCACCTCTAGGGTATGAAATAAACTACCGGCACTTTCTCTCTTCCAGGTTTTCCACGGGCTTTTCCTTCTATGGGCTGGGTTTAGATGTGCAGAGATTTGGGTTCAACATCTACTGGACACAAGTGCTGTTTACAGTGGTGGATATCCCCACGAAGCTGATGACAGGCCTGAGTATGGCCTACTTTGGCCGCCGAATCACCACCGTCTCCCTGCTGCTGGTGGCCGGTTGCACAATCCTCGTCACTGCATTTCTTCCTCAAGGTGAGGTTTTCTTCTGGGTCTCATGAAAATTCTCTTCTGATATGATGGACAACATGGTATGGTTTGATGATTCAGAGCAGACTAGAGAACCAGATGAACCTGTTTTCAAGTGGTCTCCTGTGATCATGGACAAGTTGACCCACTTACCCTCTGCTGACCCTCACAGTTATTTAGGAAGAATAATTAAGAGGCCCTTATTGGGGGTTGACAGCATGCCAAGCACTGTGCTAGCACTTCACATGTATCAACTCATCTGACTGTCACGAGGACTCCATGAAGTGCTTTTGTAACTGAAGCATAAATAAAGCACAGAGAGGTGAAGTGACTTGTCCAAGGTCACACAGCTAAGAGGTGTTAACATTGGAGAAAACAACATGATGGCTTCATGGGTGTTTTTGTTATATCAATCTCTATAGTTTTCCATATGTTTGAAATAATATTTTAAAGAATAATAAAAGATCATGTGTAAAAGTTCTTATCCCAGTGCCTGGCTCATAGTAAACACCGAATGAATTTTAGTTATCATCATATAAGTAAGTTTATAAAGGTATAAATTCAGCCTTCTGAGATCTAGTAGCAAGGGATACTAATTTGAGATGGTTGTAGGAATCACAGAAATCTAGAATCCTGCAAGTGGGAGGTGTGTTGAAGACTGCCTCATCTATCATTTTACTGATGAGAACACTGTGTCCATGGGACAGTCACTTCTCCGACTCCCCAGGACAGGGCTAATCTCAGCATCCCTCACTCCCCAACTCCCCCTTCCTCAACTGAAAATACCAACTTTGGTTGTTAGTTACTTCACAGCTATTTCTTGAGCACCTGCCTACCCTGGGCTCAGAGCAGACCCAGGCTCATGGAGCCTAGAGGCCTTCAGGGAGACAGACAGTAACCAATCGCTTTGTATCAATTGCTGTTGGGATCAGTGCCCCAGGGAGTCAGGAAATATACAGCGGGCTTGATGCAGTGAATAGCTGTTGGCCAAAGTAGCATTTGAGTTGAGATCTGAAGAAGAATGAGAAATAATAGGTGAATAATGGGGAGGGGAGCACGCCGAGGAGCGAGAACTGCGGGTGCAAAGGCCCTGAGGCAGGGAGGTGCTTGACACATTGAGATGTCAGAACAGGTGATTGCATTGACATTTAATTAATTTCCTTTTGTCTACACCCCACCCACCGCCTTCTCTCAGACATGAATACCTTTCAGATGATCCTCTGTTTACTTGGAAAAGGGAGCCTGGCTGGCTGTTTTAGTTGTCTCTACCTATACACCATGGAGCTCTTCCCAACAGAAGTCAGGTAAGAAGATGGATCAGAGTCTCTGGGACCAAGAGGGCAGCCTCTGTCCCTCAGGACTGGGCCACGAAGGAAACCAGCCTCCATTTGGAAATAGTTTTGTGGTGTCACATCTCAAAGGAGCAGGTTCATGTCACTATTTTATCGTGATTTTGGTTATCATAGGACATTGCTCTTGGAGTAGTGACTGGAGCTTGACAGGCACTCCATAAATGGTCTCATTTCTATAGCTTCAGAAAAGTGTAAATATCCTAGATAGCGGTAGCAAATCGAGGAGTTGAGGACGTCGAGTACTGGAACAGTGCCTAGCACAAAACACGTGCTCGGTAAGTATTAGCTGTCAGTTTTCCCATCATTGTTATGGTTCCCAATAAGCATCCTGCAGGGCCACGTCTGAGATGAATGTTCCCTTCCTCATGATGTGCCCCCACACGACCCATACCAAGATCTGGCCCTTTGCCACACAGCCTTCTTATCTCTCGTGCACTGGTGCTGAGACTCAGCGCCTGGTTCATTCATTCATTCACCAAATCCTATTAGACTTGTCGCAGGTGCTTGAATTAGGGCAGTGCGCATGCAGGCTCCCAAACCCTTCCTACGGTCTCTCTCACCACAGGCAGATAGGGATGAGTGCCGGAATCTTCAGCACACGCCTGGGCTCCCTCTTGTCCCCCATGGTCTATATCCTAGGCAACCATAGCCCACTGCTACAGCCTGTGATATTTGGCCTGGTCCCTATCGTGGCGGCTGTAGCAGGCTCCTTCCTGATGGAGACGAATAACCAGCCATTGGTGAACACCATCCAGGAGACAGAGAAGAGGTAGGAGACTTCCTGCTCCCTCTCTCCAGCATTTCAGAAAGTCCTTGTAGATTGTGGGGACGGAGCAGTGGGAATGGGTCTGCTGGGGTTCTTGCTGCCCTGGCAGGAGTGGGGCACCCCCTGGGCCCATTTCAGGACTCTGGGGCAGCTCCCACTGCCCCTGCCCCTCCATCTGTATATATAATAATGGCTTCGGGTGTATTAAACTTGGTGGTGACTGTCCAGGAGCCTGATGAAGCATTTGGAGGTAAATCATGCAGGAGGCCATATACAATGCTGCCAAATTCTTCTTTTATTAAATACATCATCACTTTGTATGTGGAGGGGACCTGTCGCATGGCTAAAGTCCCTCCTCTCACCTAACCTATGGCTGCAAAACCACATGGTGGTGACCAAGGAGGTCAGTCTGTTCCTCCAGATGAAGTTCAGCCAGGCATTCTATTTTAGAATGAAGGTGGTCATTCTACCCACTGAATCGACCCACTGAACACTTCTTTGCAAGTGGGTTCCTGGTCTGTGGCTTGGCTGATCTGGGCTGGGCTTGGGTGTGTCTGCAGGTTGGTGGGGCTCTGCTCCAGATGGGCTGGGCTGGTCTGGGGGCAACTCCCTGGGGAGTTTCATCCTCCTTCTGGGACCAGCAGGCCTCTCCTTCTCAGGGCAGTGACAGAGACCCAAGAGCCCTTCCATCCCCGAAGCTCTCACTTTTCCACTCAGAGCTTATTCTATGCTTCTCCTTGCCCAGAATAAAGATGGCTCAAGACAAGCAAAGAAACATCAGTGAACATATCACCAAGAATGGATTGGCCGCACTTCTTCCAGAAAAGACAAAAGTAGAATGCACAGTGTGATTTCTTTGGACCCACACCTATATTCTGAATGGCCCTGGATCTCTTCACAACTTTCTCACATTTTGAAATGTGACGGATCTTGCCAAGGAAATGCTGTGGCACCTCACTTGACGTCTAATGGAAAAAGCAATGATAGTGCTGTGATCTGGAAATATTATAAGGCAGACGAGTCATTCGACTGATAGGCCAACTGAGAAAAGACATGTATTGGACAATCAAGGACATTTGAATAGGAAGAATGGGCTTTAAACAAATATTAAGGGATCTGTTGATTTTGTGAAGTTGGCAGTGGCATTAGGTTATATAAGCCAATGTCCCTTTTTAAAAAAGATGTTAAGCTGAAGTATTTAGGAATGAAATGAAACATTGGGACTTTGCTTTAAAATACTAGAAAAGTGCACAGAATGAGTGCCAGGCTTGAAGCAGGGGGTTCGTCGTACTTCCTACCTTTGGATGTGTTTGGAAATTTTTATGATAGAAGTATTTTTCAAGTCCAGCAGCTTTTTTCTATGGTTAATGTAAAATGATGACTTGATGGCTAAAAACATCTCCCAGGCTGCTTCCCCAAGGGTTTTGTCTCCTCTGTGGTACTCTTGTCAGACCATGTAGCCCTTAGTAGCCACAGGTCAAGGCCACGTCCTGCACTACCTGTGGACAACCCAACCAGCACTGACATGCAGCCCCGGGCCAGCTGCAGCCATCTGCCCAGATCACAGGGTGGATGCCTGAGACTACAAAAGGCCAAAAACCGAGCAGAGCTTCCAATGGCAAGTGGTGGATAGGTGTGTCCAAGATATCGATCCGAGCGCAATTGACATAACACCCCTCGCTAGTTATTGATATTGCTCCTAAGTTTGGTAATGGCCACTTTGATATATAAGGACCTATGCTTGAGACCATGACCAGAAAGCCCCCACAGGGCTACTGTATGAAGAAGAGCCTCCTGAATTTCTGAAAAGCCACAGAATCCCTTTGTTATCACTGAGGTTCTCTGTTCAGCGTGGACATGTAAATGTATATATTTTTTCTACACCTAAATTTCTCTAACATAGAAGACATATCGAATTGTTGCTGTGTTCATGTTTTGTTACTAGCATCCGATCTAACAATGTTAAATAGAATACAATAAATTTCGTTGTTTCTCAACTGCTAATTCATGTTTTGCTATTTGTTTGTTTATTGTTTGCCTATTTATCAGCTTTAGGTATTAGCAATTAACCAATATCTGATTCTTGTTTGAATTATGATTATGAATTATAATTATATATGGTTTGTTTTTAGAAATAAAAATCCCTTTTTTGAAAACAGATAATTGAACATAATTGAATTAAAGTAGTACATCAAAGTGGAATATAAACCATGACTGCTTCAGAAAATCTAAGTTTAAAAAGATTTTGGGAGGAGCAAGATGACGGAGGAGTAGGAGACCTAAATTTCGTCTGGTCCCAGGAATTCAGCTGAATAGGGATCAAACCATTCTGAACACCTACGAACTCAACAGGAGGTCGAAGAAAAGGATAGCAACAACTCTCTGAACAGAAAAGGGACCACTTTCTGGAAGGTAGGACGTGCGGAGAAGTGAATCCGAGGTGATATTTGGGAAGATAGACCGTGGGGGGAGGAAGCCTCCCATCATCCGGCTACCCGTGAGTGCTAGAGCCGCGGAGCACAAAATTGGAACTGTTAGAAGCCGGCTCCGCTGAGGGACGTCGCGCCAGTGGCTAAGCGGGGGGTGGAACCCTCGCGGGACAGTGTGGTCTCAGGACCCTCGGGGTCACAGAAAGACCGGGGGTGCCTGAGTGCGGCAGAGCTCCCAGGGATCGGAGCGGGGAAACCGGCTGCAGAGACGGAGCCGAGGCGTGGACTCTCAGCTCGGGGTGGCCATAAACTGTGATCCGCGGCCCAGTCGGGCCACTGCTCCTCCAGCAGGGACCCAACAAGCGGCAGAGCCGGGGAGACTCCCCTCCCTCGCCCGGGAGGAGCGGCGCGGGAGCGCACCGCAGGGATCTGCTGGGTTTGGAGACTCCACACGGGGTCGGGTGCCAGAGATAGCAACGCTCGGTCACAGGCCGGGTGAGCACGGAGTGCGGCCGGAGACAGGGGACACGGGAGTGACTGGCTGCTTTTCTCCAGGGGCGCACTGAGAAGCGGCGCCCCGAGTTCTCGGCTCCTCCAGGGCAGAGACTGGGAAGCCGCCATTTTCCCTCTCATCCTCCAAAGCTGTACCGAGAGCTTGCAGGGAACAAAAGCTCCCAAGAGCAAACCCGAGCAGATTACTTAGCCCGGACCGGCAAAGACATTTGGGAACCACGACAACAGGCCCCTCCCCCGGAAGATCAGCAAGAACAGCCAGTCAAGACCAAGTTTACCGATCAATGAGAACGACAAAACCCCAGCGCTAGGGGAATAGAATTCATGGTTTTTTTCCCATGATCCTTTAGTGTTTCAAAATTAATTTTTTTAATTTTCTTTTTTTCTTTTTCTATTTTCTTTGAATTTTTCTTTTTCCCTTTTTCAACCAACATCTTCTCAATCCCTTTTTTAAAGTCTTTTTTTTTTATTTTTAGAGTCATATTCTATCCCTTCATTGTAGTTAACCTCATTTTTTGTATATATACAAGTTGTTCTCTCTTTAAAATTTTGGGATACAGTTTCTTCTAACAGACCAAAATATACCCTAAATCTCTAGTGTATGGCTTTGTTCTAGTCTCCTGCCTGATCACATTCTCTCCCTTTCTTTTTTTTTTTAATTCTCCTCTTTCTTTTTTCAACCAATTTCTTATCAATTCCTTTTATAAAATCTTTTATAATTTTCATCTTTACAGTCATATTCCATCCCTTCATCGTATTTACCCTTATTTTTGTACCTATATAAGCTTTTCTTTCTTTAAAATTTTGGGAGGCAGTTTCTTCTAACAGACCAAAATACACCCAAAATCTGGTGTGTGGCACTGATCTATTTGCCAGCCTGATCATATTTGATCATATTCTTTTTTTTCTTTTCTTTCTTTCTTTCCCTTTCTTTTCCCCCCAGTTTTGGGTCTCTTCTGATTTGTTTACTCTATATTTTTCTGGAGTCATTGTTACCCTGTTAGCATTTTGTTCTCTCATTCATCTATTCTCCTCTGGACAAAATGACAAGATGGAAAAACTCACCTCAAAAAAAAGAACAAGAGGCAGTACCGACTGCCAGGGACCCAATCAATATGGACATTAGTAAGATGTTGGAACTAGAGTTCGGAATGATGATTATAAAGATACTAGCTGGGCTTGAAAAAAGCATGGAAGATACTACAGAAACCCTTTCTGGAGAAATAAAAGAACTAAAATCTAACCAAGTTGAAATAAAAAAGGCTATTAATGAGGTGCAATCAAAAACGGAGGCTCTAGGGGCGCCTGGGTGGCTCAGTCGGTTAAGCGCCTGCCTTCAGCTCAGGTCATGATCCCAGGGTCCTGGGATCGAGCCCCACATCGGGCTCCCTGCTCAGCAGGAAGCCTGCTTCTCCCTCTCCCACTCCCCCTGCTTGTGTTCACTCTCTCACTGTGTCTCTCTCTGTCAAATAAATAAATAAAATCTTAAAAAAAAAACGAAAACAAAAACGGAGGCTCTAACTGCTAGGATAAATGAGGCAAAAGACAGAATTAGTGATATAGAAGACCAAATGATGGAGAATAAAGAAGCTGAGGAAAAGAGAGATAAACAACTACTGGATCACGAGGGCAGAATTCAAGAGATAAGTGATACCACAAGAAGAAACAATAGTAGAATAATTAGGATCCCAGAAGAAGAAAGAAAGAGAGGGGCAGAAGGTATATTGGAGCAAATTATAGCAGAGAACTTCCCTAATTTGGAGAAGGAAACAGGCATCAAAATCCAGTAGGCACAGAGAACCCCCCTCAAAATCAATAAAAATAGGTCAACACCCTGACATCTAATAGTAAAACTTACCAGTCTCAGAGACAAAGAGAAAATCCTGAGAACAGCTTGGGACAAGAGGTCTATAACCTACAATGGTAGAAACATTAGATTGGCAGCAGACCATCTTATCCACAGAGACGTGGCAGGCCAGAAAGGACTGGCATGATATATTCAGAGCACTAAATGAGAAAAATATGCAGCCAAGAATGCTATATCCAGCTAGGCTGTCATTGAAAACAGAAGTAGAGATAAAAAGCTTCCAGGACAAATAAAAACTAAAAGAATTTGCAAACACCAAACCAGCCCTACAAGAAATACTGAAAGGGGTCCTCTAAGCAAAGAAAGAGTCTAAAAGTAACATAGACCAGAAAGGAATAGAGACAATATACAGTAACAGTCACCTTACAGGAAATACAATGGCACTAAATTAATATCTTTCAATAGTTACCCTGAATGTAAATGAGCTAAATGCCCCAATCAAAAGACACAGGGTATCAGATTGGATTAAAAAAACAAGACCCATCAGTATGTTGTCTGCAAGAGACTCATTTTAGACCCAAAGACACCTCCAGATTGAAAGTGAGGGTGCGGAAAACCATTTACCATGCTAATGGACACCAAAAGAAAGCTGGGGTGGCAATCCTTATATCAGACAAATTAGATTTTAAAGCAAAGACTATAGTAAGAAATGAGGAAGGACATTATATCATACTTAAAGGTTCTATGCAACAAGAAGATCTAACAATTGTAAATATCTATGCCCCTAACATGGAAGCAGCCAATTATATAAGCCAATTAATAACAAAATCAAAGAAACACATCGACAACAATACAGTAATAGTAGGGGACTTTACACCCCCCCTCACTTAAATGGACAGATCATCTAAGCAGAAGATCAACAAGGAAATAAGGGCTTTATTTTTTTTTAAAGATTTTATTTATTTATTTGACAGAGAGAGACACAGCCAGAGAGAGAACACAAGCAGGGGGAGCAGGAGAGGGAGAAGCAGGCTTCCTGCAGAGCAGGGAGCCAGATGCGGGGCTATCCCAGGACCACAGGATCATGACCTGAGCCGAAGACAGACACTTAACCATCTGAGCCACCCCGGCACCCTAGAAATAAAGGCTTTAAATGACACACTGGACCAAATGGACTTCACAGATATATTCAGAACATTCCATCCCAAAGCAACAGAATACACATTCTTCTCTAGTGCCCATGGAACATACTCCAGAATAGATCACATCCTAGGTCACAAATCGGGTCTCATCCAGTACCAAAAGATTGGGATCATTCCCTGCATATTTTCGGACCACAATGCTTTGAAACTAGAACTCAATCACAAGAGGAAAGTTGGAAAGAACTCAAATACATGGAGGCTAAAGAGCATCCTACTAAAGAATGAATGGGTCAGAAATTAAAGGAGAATTTAAAAAATTCATGGAAACAAATGAAAATGAAAACACAACTGTTCAAAATCTTTGGGATGCGGCAAAGGCGGTCCTAAGAGGAAAGTATATAGCAATACAAGCCTTTCTTAAGAAACAAGAAAGGTCTCTTGGGGCACCTGGGTGGCTCAGTCATTAATCGTCTGCCTTCAGCTCAGGTCATGATCCCAGGGTCCTGGGATCGAGCCCCACATTGGGCTCCCCACTCGGCGGGAAGCCTGCTTCTCCCTCTCACTCCCCCTGCTTGTGTTCTCTCTCTCGCTGTGTCTCTCTCTGTCAAATAAATAAATAAAATCTTTAAAAAAAAAAACAAGAAACAAGAAAGTTCTCAAATACACAACCTAACCCTACACCTAAAGGAGCTGGAGAAAGAACAGTAAATAAAGCCTAAACCCAGCAGGAGAAGAGAAATAATAAAGATCAGAGCAGAAATCAATGAAATAGAAACCAAAAGAAGAGTAGAACTGAGCAATGAAACTAGGAGATGGTTCTTTGAAAGAATTAATAAGATTGATAAACCCCTGCCCAGACTTATCAAAAAGAAAAGAGAAATGACCCAAATAAATAAAATCATGAATGAAAGAGGAGCAATCACAACCAACACCAAAGAAATACAAACAATTATAAGAACATATTATGAGCAACTCTCTGCCAGCAAATTAGATAATATGGAAGAAATAGAGAGGTATCAACTACCAAAACTGAACCAGGAAGAAATAGAAAACCTGAACAGACCCATAACCACTAAGGAAATTGAAGCAGTAAACAAAAATCTCCCAACAAACAAGAGCCCAGGACCAGATGTCTTCCCAGGAGGAATTCTACCAAACATTTAAAGAAGAATTAATACCTATTCTTCTGAAACTGTTCCAAAAAAAGAAATGGAAGGAAAACTTCCAAACCCATTTTATGAGGCCAGCATTACCTTGATCCCAAAATCAGACAAAGACCCCATCAAAAAGGAGAATTACAGACCAATATCCCTGATGAACATGGATGCAAAAATTCTCACCAAAATACTAGCCAATAGGATCCAACAGTACATTAAAAGGATTATTCACCACGACCAAGTGGGATTTATTCCTGGGCTGCAAAGTTGGTTCAACATCCACAAATCAATCAATGTGATACAATACATTAATAAAAGAAAGAACAAGAACCATATGATCCTCTCAATAGATGCAGGAAAAGCATTTGACAAAGTACAGCATCCTTTCTTTCTTCAGAGTATAGGGATAGAGGGTACATACCTCAATATCATAAAAGCCACCTATGAAAAACCCACAGCAAATATCATTCTCAATGGGGAAAAACTGAGAGCTTTTCCCCTAAGGTCAGGAACGGCAGGGATGTCCACTATCACTGCTGCTATTCAACATAGTACTAGAAGTCCTAGCCACAGCAATCAGACACCAAAAAGAAATAAAATGCATCTGAATCGGCAAAGAAGAAGTCAAACTCTCACTCTTGGCAGATGTATGATATATACAATGGAATATTATGCAGCCATCAAAAAATGAAATCTTGCCATTTGCAACAACGTGGATGGAACTAGAGGGTATTATGCTAAATGAAATAAGTCAATCAGAGAAAGACAAGTATCATATGACCTCACTGATATGAGGAATTCTTAATCTCAGGAAACAAACTGAGGGTTGCTGGAGTGGAGGGGGGGTGGGAGGGACGGGGTGGCTGGGTGATAGACACTGGGGAGGTTATGTGCTATGGTGAGCGTTGTGAATTGTGTAAGACTGATGAATCACAGATCTATAACTCTGAAAAAAATAATACATTATATGTTTAAAAAAAAAGATAGTAGGAAGGGAAAAATGAAGGGGGGGAAATTGGAGGGGGAGGCGAACCATAAGAGACTATGGACTCTGAGAAACAAACTGAGGGTTCTAGAGGGGCGGGGGCTGGGGGGGATGGGTTAGCCTGGTGTTGGGTATTAAGGAAGGAGGGCACATACTGCATGGAGCACTGGGTGTTATATGCAAACAATGAATCATGGAACACGACATCAAAAACTAATGATGTAATGTATGGTGACTAACATAACATAATAAAATTTAAAAAAAAAGATTTTGATCGGGGCACCTGGCTGCCTCAGTCAGTGGAGCCAGCGGCTCTTTTTTTTTTTTTTAGGGTTTATTTATTTGAGAGAGAGCGTGCATGTGTGTGCACAACACACACACACACACACACACTCACAGTGGGGAGGGGTAGAGGGAGAGGGAGAGAGAGAATCTCAAGCAGATTCCCTGCTGAGCATGAGCCCAGTGCAGGGCTCGATCTCACAACCCTGAGATCATGACTGACTGATCATGTCAAGAGCTGGACACCCAACCAGCTGAGCCATCCAGGTGCCCCATGAGTGACTCTTGTTCTCAGGGTTGTAGGTTTAAGCCCCACATTGGGTGTAGAGATTACTTAAAAATAAAATCTTTAAAAATAAATTAATTAAATATTTTGATCATACCTGAGCTCAAGAATGACAAATCATCGGGGCGCCTGGGTGGCTCAGTTGGTTAAGCGACTGCCTTCGGCTCAGGTCATGATCCTGGAGTTGCAGGGTCTAGTCCCGCATCAGGCTCCCTGCTCAGTAAGGGAGTCTGCTTCTCCCTCTGACCCTCTCTCCTCTCATGTTCTCTCTCTCATTCTCTCTCTCTCAGATAAATAAATAAAATCTTTAAAAAAAAAGAATGACAAATCATCTATGAATATGATTTCACATATCATATCAATTTTTCAGAATTATAATGATTAACTTTAGTATTTCCTATTTTGCTTGTTCATTGCCTTAAAAATCAGTATGTTTGTTTTATTTTTATTGTATTAATTAAT
Organism: Callorhinus ursinus; assembly: GCF_003265705.2. Lineage (NCBI taxonomy): Eukaryota > Metazoa > Chordata > Mammalia > Carnivora > Otariidae > Callorhinus > Callorhinus ursinus. Next base: position 5,838,898 of record NW_027397113.1, on the reverse strand, counting down.
TAATTAATTTTTGGTCGGCAGCAAAGCAAGTTTTATTGAGCGATACCAAAATGATAGTACAAAGCTCCCAAGGAGGGAAGGGACCCAAAGGGGTTGCCCCCGGAGTTTCTAAGTCTAGGGGTTTTTACGGGCTTGTTGGAGGGCTGTTTTCATCTGATGAACCCTCCCTGCGCCGGTCATCCAATCAGGTTTTTGTCACCTATCTATCATAGGGGCAAGGGCGGAGGGCTCCTTCCAGGGCAGCGTAAAAGCCTTTTAAGGGTAGTTTCCTCTTGGGGGCGGGGGGTGGGGCTTGTCCCCACCTGCCTGCCTTCCAATTATCCTTCATTATACCCCCTCTGAAGAGGTAACCCTAACTGCTGTTTGGGAAAAAGGGTGACGACTGATCGTAGCTATGTCCTGCTGGTCAGGGGTGTTAGATGGGGCAGTCAGGGTTCCTCTCGTCCGGATCTACCAAGGGGTCCCCTGCAGGTGTCTGGTTTGACCTCCATGTGAAGCTCCATCTGAACCACCAACATTTGGAGTCTGATGGCCTTTATTCTGGAAGATATAAAGTGGATTAGGGAATTTAGGAGGCAAGGCCCAAAGCACAATGCAAGACCAGTACAGCCAGGGGTCCGGTGAGAGATAAAGCCTGTCTTCGTGAACTCCCCACATGCTGTGAGGAGAGGGCAGGAAAAAGGAAAAAGACTTACCTGTGTCTTGTTGCTTCAAGACTAGCTTGAGTCCTCTCTGGGTTCACAGAGGGATTTCAGGTATCCAGCCTTCAACTTGAGGCACTTTGCTGTTGGAGTTGTTAAATCACTGTATGTGGGTTTTCCCAGACCAGTTCTAACAAGCACTTGGTCCCCAGGGTGAAATGGGAGAGGTTGGTTATTTTGGGGCTGAGAGTTGGGAAGCTCCTTGCAAGAGGGAGGAAATGATTTATTAAATCAAAGGCTTCCTCGTCTATCAGCAGGTCATTTACAAGGAAAGGTCTCCCATATAAGGCAATAGGGAGCAGAGATACCCAATTTTTACTTGTTTCTTGTGCTACTTCATTTTTCCAAGTATTGAGGTCTTCAGGCACAGTGTGATAGATAAAGCCCCAAACCTTGGATGCTCCCTCTGTTATCACTCCGCAGGGCCTGGGGGAGTCCAAACCGAGGGATCTTCTGAGGCTTTTTTGGATCTACAGGGGAAGGCCTTAACCCAGTGGGTGAGGGTGTCTACCCAAACCAGGAGGTAACTGTCGCTTTACCAATCTTCCCCAGGGTAACTTCCTACTCTCTGTATGCCTCTGGGGACTTGTGAATGGGAGAACTGGTTATTCTTCATGTTTTTCCTGTTCCAGAGTTAGTTCTGTAGCTTCGGGAATCAAGAGAGCTGGCAGCCACCGCTGCCCCTAAGGCGTGCTGGCCAGCCACGAGCCACCAGATCCAACTCTTTGCTTAAATAGCCCACTCGCTGTTGAGCTGGCCCCCGGGCCTGGGCTAAGATACTCAAGGCCATTCCCTTTCTGTCACATCCCCCATGGTAGAAAGACTTAAGCTGGGGCACTGAGCAAGGCTCTCTTGAGATTTTTAAAAGCTTTTTCTGATTCTGGATCCCACATTAGTAGATGGTACCAGCTGTCTGGGTGCCTTGATCAACCTAGAGAGGGGGCCTGCTCTTTCTCCATGACAGTGTCCTATTATGCCCCCAAAACCTTTCCAACAAGGGAAGTTGTGGGGTCCTTAAGGTGTATGGGGATGGGCACTGCTGTTAAGTCCCAACCCACTTTGGCCAGAGTTGCCCAGACCCGGGAATTAACATCTATCTCTATTACGGGGAGGCAATTGCTAGTCTGCCCAGGGGCTATCACTATGAGAGTTAATATCTCTACCTAAGAGAAGTGTGGGGCTCCCAGGCCTTAAGAAAGAGTGAGAGAGACAGCTCTTCCTGCCCCTGGGTCCCGTCTTTTTGCACCGAAGGCATCTCAAGAATTCTTTCTTGGCTGTCAGCTCGAACCCTAACATTTTTCCTACATCACTATAACAGAACAGCATATGGGGATTTCACCAGCTGGACCTCAAGACCTGACACTTACTGCTCGCCTGCTTGTACTCACTAACCTTTGTCTTACATTTTTCCTTAAACTCTTCTTTCCAGCTTACCTCAACTCAGGCAAATGAACCCGAAAACACCCCTCAGCTAATAGGTGATGTGGGAAACAAAGGCAGAAGAAAAATTATTGGATTTCCTTACTACCTACAGCCTATTGACAAGTCCTTGAAACAGGCAGAAGGACAGACATTCCTCTAAGGACTCAACTGCCTCGATGTTAATACTTTGCTAAGGGCAAAAGGCAATCCTAGCCGACATCCCCCCCCCCCCCCCCCCCGGCCCCCCCCAGGATCCTGTAAAGTCTACTTTAACATATAAGAATTCCTTTAGAAATTTCCTTTATCTCTAAACTCCCCAAAATACATGTTAGCAATCACCACCACCCCCAAGCTTATGACTCACCAATATACATCTGAAGGGTCTCATGACTAAGGTTTTATTAGACAGTAATAAATGATATTTCCCAACAATAGCTAGCCCCCTCAAGGTCCTGGAAACCTTGCTTCCAAAATTCCTTAGAGACTTAACACTGTCCCTAACCCCCTCCCAACTTGAAAGTATATAATGCGCCACTTCTCCGACTCCACTGCTGCTCTTTCTGCCCACAGGTCCCGTCCCTGTGCTTTAATAAAATCACCTATTTGCACCAAAAAAAAAAAAAAAAAGAAAAAAAGAAAGGAAAGAGAGAAAATTAGATCTCCCCGGGTGCATCCCAGAAGGCAAGAAAAAAATTTGTCTAATGGGTCACCCAGTGATGCCCGTAAGGACAACACTGCAGTTGAACAGTTGGCCCAGGGCGGAGAATAGAACAGAAAAGGTGGCTCCGGTATCAAAAAAGAAATTGACTGGTTTTCCTTGTTTTCCAAAATTACCTGAGGCTCTGGGTTCCCTATGGTGAGCTGTTTTCGAGGAGCCACCATGGGGAGCCCCGGGCCCCATCAGTCCCAATCAGGGGCACAGGTCACCTGAGCCCTTGCAGATTGAGGTCCCCCTCCACAGGTGGGACAAGGGTTACAGGGCCTTGGTTTTTGTCACTGGGGGCATTCTCACTTCTAATGTCCCAGGTGGCCACAGAGATGGCCTTTGGTGTCAGAATCTTGGGAGACCGACCTGGCAACAGCATGCAAGGCCACAACCAAAGCCTCAGACTTCCTCTTTAGCTTCTCTTCCTCACTCTCCTCTTGGTCTCAACTGTAAAAGACCCACTGGCAGCTCATTAGAGCCATTCTAGGGTCCCCTTGGGGCCAGCAGCCAACTTTTGCAGTTTTTTCTAAATATCTGGAGCTGACTGGGTCTTTAAGAATGATCTCAGCCTTGGGAGAACCAGGAGAGATAGCTGTGTATTTAATGAGAGCCTCTCACAATCTAAGAAAATTGTTGGATTTTCTTCCTGAGTTTGGGTTGACAGTTAATTTAATCAACAGACCCAGAAATCCTTCACCAGAGGCTTTGAAAGCCACCTCCTTAACAATTGCCCATGAAAACCTTGAGACAGACAAGATTAACCATTTTTTTTTTTAACCAACAGACCCAGATATCCTTTAAAAGCACAAACCTATATCCAGTAATCAATGCTTTAGCACTTCATCCTATTTGGAAAAGACCTAGATGTAATCCCATTTATCATCCAAGCAAAACTTTCTTAACAATTACCCATGAAAACCTTGAGACAGACAAGATTAACCGCCATTTTAATGCGAGCTTTTTTGACCTTCAGCAAACCTAGATAGAATAATTTCTGGTGCTAAACCTCATCAGCTCTGACAGATGAGTAGACGCCATGTTTTTTTCCACCAAAGTGGAAATATGCAGTCCATGTCAGGCCAGAGAAGACAGGGAATTTCTTTGAAATAAACAGAGTTTTGGCAGCTGCTTGGGAATATTCCTTAAAGTCTCCATCCTGAGGTAGACTAACCACAGTTGGCTCCAATTATAGCCATTAACCTGGGAAATGAATGAGGGGGGAAAACCCCAGGGACTGCTCAATCCCTTTATGATGCAGGCTTGGAAGGGATGGCAATACCAATTTCCAAGGGGATCGTTAGGCTCCTAATTGGGGTCTTGAGAGGATCCCCAATTGGGGTCTTGAGGAGGTACAGCTGGGGCTCCAGTTGGAAACTGAAGCCACCCATGGGCTCACACATCTCTTTTTTTTTTTTTAAGATTTTATTTATTCATTTGACAGAGAGAGACACAGCAAGACAGGCAACACAAGCAGGGGGAGTGGGAGAGGGAGAAGCAGGCTTCCCACTGAGCGGGGAGCCCGATGTGGGACTCGATCCCAGGACCCCGGGATCATGACCCAAGCCGAAGGCAGACGCTTAACGACTGAGCCACCCAGGCGCCCGGGCTCACACATCTCTTGATCCCCGTATCTTTCAGTGGTGGCCAGAATCCCACATTTTTCTGCTTCAGAGAAGGTCTGATTTAACAGAAGCATTACATCCAAGTTTGGAAAACTTTGAGGTCCCCCTTCATCTCAGGTCTTGTAGAGGCACCTCCCCTTGGTCTCCCTTGGAGCACTACCTGTTCTTGCAGAGGGTAAAGCCCTTGAGCACCAGCAGGGGTTCCAAGATAGGGTGGGACAGGTATGGGGACCTGATATTGTTACGGAACCTGTACTGGATCTCCCGATGGAAGAACCAATTGGCACCCGGAGATCTTGGAGGATTGGAGGTTTATTTAATGCCGGCGGGCTCAGGGGAGAGTGGTCTTCAAAGGTCTGAGCCCCGAGCACAAACAAAGGGGGCAATTAAACACATCTACTTCCGCATACTTGGCACTTTTGGCGCGTGTGCGAAGCAGGGCAGGGAGAAGAACACGGAAGAGCCCCGGGGCAAGGACTGGGACTCTCTCGCTGGCTCAGTCAGCCATCTTAGGACACAGATTTTCCTTATCAATCTTACCTTAAGAAGGATGGAGCCAGGAGTGGAGATTCCCCTGTGGACTCCACTTGCCTATCAACTTTTGATGTGGATGTGATGTTTCTTTGTTCCTCCCTGTCCCCCACCCTGGTGGCGGGGGGAGGGTCCTGAAAGAGAGCACCCAGGAGGCTGGGATCGATCCTGCATTGCTGAGATCATAACAAAAGAAAATGAGCCACCTTTTTCCCAGTTAAAAACCAGGAAGGCAAAGTCCCTAGGTGGCCATGTCTCATCATCCAATTTGTATTGTAGCCATGCCCCAGAACAAAAGAAAATGGGTTGTCTTCGTCCAGTTAAAACCAGGAAGGCATCCAAGTAAACGATATTGAGCAATTTATGGGTCTGATACTCTTCCTATAGCCTACAATGCCAGGAAGGGACTCTAAAGGAGTAGGGTGTTGGTCAGGGAATTGCCCATCCACAAGAAGAGAGGAAAAGGCATCCCTTACCTCAATTTCTTAAAGTTGATCAGGGAGACTTGGGAAGAGAGGAAAAGGCATTCCCCACCTCAGTTCCTCCTCATCTTTTCCTGATGTGTGGCCCTAGCTACTCACATGACTGACAGCCAGAGCCCCTGTCCTCTCTGAGAGGGGCTGGGAAGGAGTTGCTCTTACCCAGGCTTGGCCTACCTCCAGAGATTGACCCCGGTTTCCCCACCTTTAAGACTTTCTTAGAAGTCAGTGGATACTCTAGACTTTTCTTAGTAGAACTATTCTGTCTGGCATAGCCACATGGAGGGACAAGATGGGGCACCCAGGGAGGAGAAATCCACCTGGCATAAGCCCTGATGGAACTGAAAAGTTGGGAGATCACTTAGATCTTGGTTCTTTTGCCCTGTGGTGTAGCCAGTTCAAAGGGTGTCCCAGTAATGCCCAGAATCAGAGAAGTCAGAGGAGACTGTTCCTTACCGCAACAGGAAACTGTGAGTGAGGTCCCTCGGAGGCCACCCAAACGACTCGCAAGAGAATGTCCAGGGGACCGTCCTGGGCTTTCCCACTCATTCTCCTAGGGGAGGAGTCAGCAGAGAAAAAAGTAGTAGAGGGGTTCTCTCTGGATGCCCGGATGGGCAAGTAAGGAACCAGGTCCCTTCGAGAGCATTTTCGGGTGTCCAAAGGGTAGTCTTGGTCAGGCCCCTCAGTTGCTGCTTGGTTTCCCCTAGGTCCCTCACATCCAGTGAGCTGCCCCAAAAGGAGTTCTGGGTCTTCACCAAACTGACACTCCCAACTTCTGTTGGGGGATCAGTCGGAAAGGAGCCCAGAGAGCCTGTCACCCAAGGCTTAAGAATGCCAGCCACGCTAATCACTCTTACATTGGTGAGAGGTGCCCATTGTTTCAACTAACAATTGAAGAGAGAGAGACTTGCTGCCCACTACTCATGGTTAGCTGTCCTTAAAGATGGTGGAGATTCCGGACAAGCCCCCATAAATGTTAACAGGATTTTTTTCTCCATTGTTGCCCGTGGTTCTTGGTCATGTCACTTTGAAGAATGAAGAGGTAGCCCAGACAGAGTGGTGGGCAGCAAAGCAAGGTTTACTGAGCGATAACAAGGTGATAGTACAAAGTTCCTGAGGAGGGAGGGGACCCAAGAGGCTTGCCCTGCTGTTTGTTTTAAATAAATTTTAAGAAATGTAGATTACTTTTATTTTATTTATTCATTTGTTCATTTGTTTATTTATTTTGGAGAGGGACAGAGAAAGAGAGAGGCAGGGGGAGGGGCAGAGGGAAAGGGAGAGAGAGATCCATGCCCAGTGTAGAGCCTGATGACGCGGGGCTCCATCTCATGACCTGAGCTGAAATCAAGAGTCGGATGCTTAACTGACTGAGCCACCCAGACGCCCAAGAAATGTAGATGACTTTCATTTTTTAAAAGATTTTATTTATTTATTAGAGAGAGAGAGAGAAAGAAACAGCATGAGAGGGGAGAGGGTCAGAGGGAGAAGCAGACTCCCCGCTGGGCCGGGAGCCCGATGCGGGACTCCATCCCAGGACTCTGGGATCATGACCTGAGCCGAAGGCAGTTGCTTAACCAACTGAGCCACCCGGTGCCCTGTAGATGACTTTTAAAAAGCATATTGCAATTTTGATTTTCTGAAGTTATGGAAGTCTAGTATCCCCTTAAAGAGGTTTTACAGAGTTAATTTTTATAGATGTTGCTTTTCCTACCATAATGAATAACTTCAATTAAAATCAGAAGTTCATCAGATTTCTAAGAGAAACAGTTTTTAAAAAGTTTAAATGAGGGGTGCCTGGGTGGCTCAGTCAGTTAAAGCAGCTGCCTTCAGCTCAGGTCATGATCTCAGGGTCCTAGGATCAAGCCCCATGTCAGGCTTTCTGCTCTCTGTGGGGGTCTGCTTCTCCCTCTGCCTCTGCCTGCCACTCCCCTTGCTTGTGCTCGCTCTCTCTCTCTGTCAAATAAATAAATAAAATCTTTAAAAAAAAAAGTTTAAATGACTAGGACACCTGGGTGGCTCAGTGGGTTAAGCGTTCGACTCTTGGTTTTGGCTCAGGTCATGATCTCCTGGTTTGTGAGATGGAGCCCCAAGTTGGGCTCCACATGAGAATCTGCTTCAAGATTCTCTTTCTTCGCTCCCTCCCCATTTGCTGTCTCTCTCTCTCTCAAAATAAATAAATAAATATTTAAATAATAAAAATTAAAAAATAAAATGTTTAAATGACTAATGAGGTGATATGAAGGGGATTCACCCCAAGTCGGGTTTGCACATCCTGCTAATTCTGCTCTTCCCCAGTCAGAATGTCTTAAATGCCTGGAAAAGTTATAGGATGAAGCAATAGGGCCAGCAAACCAGGTTGGCTCCTTGTCCCCAAACCCTCATTGCTATGAAGAAGTCTGATCAAATTCAAAATCCATTAATATCCCAAGGAATCTCAACATTACAGTTATTAATGACAGAAGATGCAGAACTATTGGATTTAAAAGAGAATACCATGGAAGAAAACCATCTGAAGTGGTAGAATTATCCAAATTCTGATCAATGGCAAGAAAGGAAGATCCACCAAGAAAAAAAAAAAAGCACTAGTCTTCTGTCATTGGCTACCAGTTACCTGTACGAATGAAATTTTGCATTGATGGAAATTGAAGGATTCTTGGATTCAAATGAACTATCATTAAAAACAAGAATTGGGCACAACCATTTCAAGCATAAAACCTGATGTGAAAAGGTTAGGTTATAAAGCAAACTCCACTCTCTCATTAAAATGTTTTAAAAGTTTATAGACAGAAAGGCACAAAATGAAAAAAAAAAAAAAAGATCTTCTCTGTCCATTTCTCTCCCCCAAAGTGAGTACTGTTAATAGTTCCTTATGATTTCTCAGTGGAGTTTTGAGTTAAGTGATGAGCACAGATTTGCATTTTAGGGAAGTTTGTCTGTCACTCCCCGGGAGGGTCAGATGTGTCAGTGTGCGAAGGGGATGAATCCATGGCTCACCCACCTCCGTCACCAATATTTACCATTGCTAATGTTTCTCACCCTGCAGGTCCCAGGCAAGCATCCCTGGTCCCAGGAAGCCCCCTCTACCATAGTCCCTCCAGACTAAGCTACATACTCTCAGAATGAAACCATGGCCTCTTGCATGCTTTAGCATCATTGTCCCTTTTATTCAACACCTGCCTTTTCACCAGATTGTAAACTCCATTAGGGAAAAGAACGTGGCTGTCTAGTTCTCCCCAGCACAAAGCTTGGTACCTTGCATAGAACAATCCCTCAATAAATATTTATTGAATGAACAGTTAATGATTGTTTTGGAAAACTCAGACAATGCAGAAAAGTCTAGAGAAGAAAACAGAAATCATCTGTGATCTCATTACTTACATATGTTGACAACATTTTGTATATATCCTTCCGGGTACCATTTCTATCCAGGTGTCCTTAGAAGGGCGCTGACGGCTATGACAACAGAGTCAGGCAAAGACAGGAAAAACACTCAGAACCCCATTGGGGTCATTTCTATGTCTGTCAGTGTTGTGGTCCTCTCTTGTGGGAAGAATGAGAAGGGGACTCAGAATTAACACAAACAGTGACTGAATTAGAGGGACCAACCGGGTAGTAGACAGTATTCACACTTACAATAGAACTTAGGCTTTTCATGTCTATAAATTAAAAATGTTAGCTTTATAGAATTACGTAAGACCTTGTGAAGATCTTGTTTTTTATGCAAATAAAATTCTTAAATGTGTAAAGTACTTAAAACGAAAGAAATTTAATGGACAAGTCAAAACCATAATGACACTAAATTCTGCCTCTACAGATTTGCCTATTTGGGATATTTCATATGAATGAAATCATATAATATGTGGTCATTTGTGTCTGGTTTCCTTCACTTAGCATAATGCTTTCAAGGGTCAGCCACTCCATAGCATGTACCACCGCTTCATTCCTTTTTATGCCCAAATAATATTCCATGGTATGATGGATCTACCAACCTGTTTATCCATTCATCAACCCTTGGTCATTTGAGTTGTTTCCACTGTGGGGCTATTGTGACTTGTGTTGCTATGAACGTCAGTGTACAAGTAGTTGTTTGAATACCTGTTTTCAATTCTTTGGGTTATCTACACGAGGAATTATTGGGTCATATGGTAATTTTTGAGGGATGGCCAGACTGTTTTCCACAGAGATGGCACCATTTTACATTCCCACCGGCAAGGCAATGTCTGAGGGCTCCAATTTCTCCACATCCTTGCCAATACTTGTTATTTTCCTTTTTTTTTTTTGGTTAGAGTTATCCCAGTGGGTGTAAAGTGTCATCCCACTGTGGGTTTTTGTTTTTTTTTTTTTAAGATTTTATTTATTTCTTTGACAGAGAGAGACACAGTGAGAGAGGAAACACAAGCAGGGGGAGTGGGAGAGGGAGAAGCAGGCTTTCTGCCGAGCAGGGAGCCCGATGTGAGGCTCGATCCCAGGACCCTGGGGTCATGACCTGAGCCAAAGGCAGACACTTAACCAACTGAGCCACCCAGGCGCCCCGAGATTTTTTTTGAAGATTTTATTTATTTTTAACAGAGAGAGAGCAGGGGAAGCAGGGGAAGCAGCAGGTGGAGGGAGAGGGAGCAGCAGGCTCTGCACTGAGCAGGGAGCCTGATGTGAGGCTCCGATCCCAGGATCCTGGGATCATGACCTGAGCTGAAGGCAGACACTTAACGACTGAGCCACCCAGGCGCCCCCCACTGTGGTTTTGATTGGCGTTTTGCTAATGACTAATCTGTTGAGCATCTGTTGCAAGCCTTTTGGTTACTTTTGATTCATTTGCAGAGTTCTGAAAAAGTTGATTTTTATATCTTTTCTAAGTGTTCACATTGTTTATGGGGGGCGGAGATTTGCGGAGGTCCTCACTCCACCAACGTCCAGGGTGTGCAACCTGTTTCCACACTCGGGAGGATCCCACATTTGGTTTGATGCTCTGCTGTCACCATCTTAAGATCCTTAATCATTTTTTTTAAAGATTTTATTTATTTATTTGAGAGAGAGAGAATGAGAGAGAGAGAGAGAGCCCATGAGAGGGGGGAGGGTCAGAGGGAGAAGCAGACTCCCTGCCAAGCAGGGAACCTGATGCGGGACTCGATCCCGGGACTCCAGGATCATGACCTGAGCCGAAGGCAGTCGCTTAACCAACTGAGCCACCCGGGCACCCGAGATCCTTAATCATTGTTGAACAAGGAGCCCTGCATTTTCATTTCGTGCTGGGTGCTTCAAATTATGTGGCTGATCCTATCCACATAACGCCAGGCCTTTTCCATGGAAGGTGTTATTCTGTGAGCAAGAGACAGAACAGGCAAGAGAAGGGACGCGGGGAGAAACTGAATGGGGCGCTGCCACAGTCCTGGCTGACTTCCCAATGGACGACACTCATCACATTACCATCATCATCCCGTTCTAGGGTCATTTCTACAAGAGACAGAGTCTAACAGCATCATCAGACAAGGACGAAATAAGCTTGAGATCTCATCGGCTCATAGATCCTCTAATTCTTATTGTTCCACAACCTGTCTCCACGCCGAGAAAAGTGTCTGTCAGCAGGAGCAGTGGGATGCTCCACGGCCCTCCCTCTGGTTCCCAGCACCGTGCTTTGCCTGCCCTAGAAGATTCAAAGTTGTTTGGAGTTACGGTGTCTGCATCCAGACTGGGGCTTTAGTCCGTGCTGTCCAGTGTGGTTGCTATCAGCCACAGGTGGTTACTGAGATTGAAACCAAAACTAATTAAAATTAAGTAAAATTTAAAATTAATTTCCTCGGTTTCACTAGCCACAATTCAAGTGCTCAGTAACCATATGCGGATACTATAGGGGACAGCATAGATCTAGAACATTTCCACCATCGCGCTGCTCCAGATAATTCCTCTCCAGCTGTCTCTGAGCATGTGACAGGTGTTGGGAGTCCAATGGCTGAAGAGGCCCTGAGCTTGAAGTCTCCTTCATTTGCAAACAGGCACCTTTCCTAATAGGTGCTGATTACTTTTTAAAAAAAAAAAAATTTATTTAGGGGCACCTGGGTGGCTCAGTCGGTTAAGTGTCTTCCTTCGGCTCAGGTCATGGCCCCAGGGTCCTGGGATTGAGCCCTGCATCGGGCTCCCCGCTCGGCTGGAAGTCTGCTTCTCCCTCTCCCACTCCCCCTGCTTGTGTTCCCTCTCTCGCTGTCTCTCTCTCTGTCAAATAAATACATAAAAGATTTTTTTAATTTAAAAAATTAAAAATAAGAAGATTTATTTATTTATTGGGGGGAGGGGCAGAGAAAAAGAATCTTCAAGCAGACTCCCTCCTGAGCACAGAGCCCATGGCGGGGTTCGATCTAATGACCCATGAGATCTAGATCTGAGCCAAAATCAAGAGTCAGACACGCTCAACCAACTGATCCACCCAGGCGCCCCAGGGTGCTGATTACTTTCTTTTTTTTAAATAATTTTTTATTGTTATGTTAATCACCACACATCATTAGTTTTTGATGTAGTGTTCCATGATTCATTGTTTGTGCATAACACCCAGTGCTCCACGCAGAATGTGCCCTCTTTAATACCCATCACCAGGCTAACCCATCCCC